>NW_006408600.1:8137647-8139072 GCF_000296735.1 Chrysochloris asiatica
AGGTCAGAGAAAAAGAGGAAGACCCCCAATGAGATGGATTGGCCAAGTGGCAGCATCAATGGGCTCAAGTGTGGCAACAATAGTGAGGTTGTCCCAGGACCAGGCAGTGTTTCATTCTGCTGTGCATAAGGTCGCTATGAGTTGGTACCGACTCAATGATTCATAACAACAACATTACAAAGTACACATAGACTATCAAACATTGCAAAAAATTGCACAAGTAATAAAAGATAAGATAGACAACTATACATATTAAAATTTGAAACATGTGTGCTTAAAAATATTTCACCAAAAGAGGAAAACAGGAGCCCACACACTGGGAAAAATATTTTTATAACAACATATCAGACCAGACAAGGGATTAGTCTCTAAAATCTGTAGGATACTATAACACCCCCCCACAAAAAAGTCAAATAACCTAATTTAAAAATGGGCTCAGGATACGAATGGATACTTCATCAAGGAAGACATTCAGGCAGAAATGTTTATGATCATTACTCGTTGTTGTTAAATGACACTGATTCAGTTATGACCCATAGCTACCCTGTATAGGACTTCCAAGAAGTGGCTCATGAGCTTGAACCACAGTCAGTGTCTTTGTAGCCCAGTACATTCATAATCCACAGTACTGAGAGATGAAAATCAAAACAACAATATATCATCTTGCACCAGCATTAACAGTGAAGTTCAAAAAAGCAGAGGACAATAAATGCTGGTGCGGGTATGACTGGGGCACTCCTACATTGCTGGTGGGGCTATAAGATGGTTTAACCTCTCTGGAAAATGGTATGATGCCTCCTCAGAAAGTTGGAAATAGAAATACCTTAAGATCCAGCAATTCTTATGCAAGCATAAGAATTGTGGTTTATAACCACAAGAAATATGAGCCAGAAAATGAGTAGACATATGTACACCAATGTTTGTTACAACAATATTCACAATAGTAAAAAGATGGAGACAGCCTAAGTGCCCATCAGTGGAAAAATGCATAAACAAACTTTGGTACATACACACAGTGGAATACTAAGCTACCTTGAAGAATAACTAAGAAGCTGCAAAACACCTCATAACATGGATAAGCCTTGAAGACATTATGTTGAATGAAATTAGTCAGTCACAAAAGGTCAAATATTGTATAATACCATTATTGTAAAAGCTTAAGAAAATATTTTAATACTAAAAGACAAGTTCTTAGATGATTACCAGGGATGGGAGGGAGGGGACATTAAGGCACAGGTTAAGGGATAGACACGTGATAGTTTGGGTAATGGGGATGGCCGTATACAAGGAAGGGGAGTTTGCAATACATAAGAAAGGGGATAGGGTGGATGAAAAAGGGAGATAAGGGAAGACTTAGGGAAATATGTATGGGCTACATGGTGCAGAAGTAAATAGTGATGCGTACTCAACCTTGGAACAACAGGG
>NW_006408600.1:8139362-8140773 GCF_000296735.1 Chrysochloris asiatica
GTAAAGCTGTCTTCAGCCTATAACTGATTGGATTAGCTAAAAGGGATACCAGAATTTGCCCAGTGAAATAAGCTTCTTGTTAAGGCTTTGTAGACTATGGTGCCTCTGGTGCAACCCTGAGCTCCAACCAGAACCTTCTGAGGTGAGACATACCAACTTGAAAGGATATGGAGACCAACTTGGAATAGCTAGGGAGATAGCTCATCATAGTAAACTCCCTTCCAAGACTGACACTGAAAGAGAATTAAAGGTAGGATTGTCACTCGCTAGTAACCACCTTGGTCTACTTGTGAGTAAAAGTGGGTAAAGGCAGCAGTGAAGACATTGGCTGTGTTCTACCATGTTCCATACATACCCACCAACCTTGAGATAAGAGAGAGAAGAGGAACTGCTTGCTTGTCTGAAGTTTTGGGAGATTTGGTAACTCTCATGCCCATGGACACTGACCTAGCCACTGGGAGCTAGAGCTGAGAGTGAAGCAGCCAGCTAGTCTGAAGTGGAGAGAGACATGCAAGAATGCCCAAATTTGCAAATAGTACTCATTTGTCCTAGCTTGGATGACTTGCTGATGAGAATTCAACTAAATGAACATAAAGAAGTTTGAAACAGGAAGCAAGCGTAAATTGCAAAATTTGATGACCTGGAACTTTGCTTATGAACGTTGTTGCTGTTGTTAGGTACCATCAAGTTGCCTGGTCCTGGACCAAACTCACAATTGTTGCCACATTTGAGCCCATTGATGCTGCCACTTTGCCATGCCATCTCACTAGGGGTCTTCCTCTTTTTCTCTGGTCCTCCACCTTATCAAAGATGATATCCTTTTCCAGCGACTGATACCTCCTGACAATATAAGTATGAGAGATGAAGTCTGGTCATCCTGGCCTTCAAGAAGCACTCTGGCTTCCTCTTTTTCTCTGGCCCTCCACCTTACCAAACATGATATCCTTCTCTAGTGACTGGTCCCTCCTGACAATATGTTCAAAGTATGAGAGAAGAAGTTTGGCCATTCTGGCCACCAAGGAGCACTCTGGTACTTCTTCCAACACAGATCTTGTGGTTATTTTGGCAAGGAGACTGCCTTGCAAAATGTGTCCTTTAAACAAATATTAAATTTCTGTGTGTTTTGTGAACATAAAAAAAAAAAAAAAAGGAAGAGGGAATAGAGGAAGGGATTGCAATCATTGCAGTGAAACAAAATATGATTGGTTGAGTGTAAAACTTATGATCTTCCCTGAAAACTATCACTTAATTCACAATAAAAGTTTTAAAAATCATGATAATGATTCAGTTTAATTACCATTTATAAAATATCCTTTCTACAAGAATCATAAAAAAATGGGGTTAATTATGTTGTTGGTGTTAGGTGCCATCAAGTCAGTATCGATTCATAGAGACCCTATGTGTAACAGAA
>NW_006408600.1:8162318-8162973 GCF_000296735.1 Chrysochloris asiatica
ACACTTTGAAAGACTAACAAGTATGTGTTATGGGAGACTAGACTCTATTTGTTACTCTAAAAAATGTCTGTCTTTGTTAGGAATTCTAAAGCTCAACAAAAATTTTCTATTTGATGCTACTTTTGAGGCCAGGGAGACTCTCTAGTCATCTTTCAAGGTATAAGTAGGCCAGTGTGGTGCTACCATCTTTAGACACCAAGAAGGGAGGCTGGGTATCAGCCACACTACTAGAAAGAAATATTTTAGTGCTTTGTGACTCAGTTTCTTTTTTTAAAATCCCTGAATTTCTAAGGTTTCAACAAGCCATCAATTGAATAAAACAAAACTACTCTGTTTAGTGTATTAGATAAAGGAACAATAACTCATAATTTCATATAACTCAGAAATGGAGTAATTATGGAAGTGAGAAAAAAATTATACTACAACAGCTGGACAACTATTGAGACTTTATAACATCATGGAAGATATTTCACATTAAGTAAAAAAGCAAGATACAAAATAGTATGCTCACCATACTAACTAATAATGGCAAATTATGACAATAGCAGTTTTCAGGTGTTTTTTTCCCTCTCCACTTTTATCTAAACCATATCTAATGTTCCATATATATGAAATATCCTAAAATGTATTTTCATGATTTTTATTAAAGAAGGAT
>NW_006408600.1:8169389-8170003 GCF_000296735.1 Chrysochloris asiatica
TTGTCTTTAATGAAAGTTTTGTTATGCATTTAAAATAAATTTTGTTATATGTTACCCAGTATATCTAGGCTATATACAGTGGTAGGAGATCTATGAGAATTTATCTTCATCAGCTATCCCACTAGTAAGCTCATTTTTGGTGGAAGAATTAAATGCTCTTTTCTATGCTGCTAAATCTATTATTATAGAAACTAGATACTGCATAACATTTGTGACTACAAACACAAGGGAACTTCAAAAAGGTCTTGAGAAAATTCCATTTTTCATGAATTTTTGAAACTTAACTTGTGTATAAGATGACTCTTAAATTGGTAGAAATTTCCTTGATTTGATAAATAAATAAGCAAAAGGTTTCCTGTAATATCAAATGTTACTAATTATATCATCACAAGATTATAGGGAAATAAAACATACACATACTAGATATATTTAACGTTGTGGAAAATTTGAGGAAACATGAATGAACATTTTCTCAAAATGGATGTAAGAGGAGACTCTGAAACTTGCTCTCTAGTGTACAGAAGCTAAAGCAAATAGAAGAATTGAAGAGGTCCAAGAGCTGAACAGAAAATTTCAAAGATCAGCTCAAGAAGACAAAACCAGGTACTATAATA
>NW_006408600.1:8170103-8181584 GCF_000296735.1 Chrysochloris asiatica
ACTAAAGAAAATTGTACAAAGTTAGCCAACCAGTGAGTTTGCAAAAAGCCTATGAACCTGGGACTTCAGGAGGTCACGTCCTTGGCCCTCAGGTTCCATGACTCGCAATCCTGAGGAGGGCCTCGGGGTTGGATTTCCATCCATCTTGTCACGGGGCCACAGCTTCTCAGTACTGTGGATGCTGTCGCCAGCATATACTATACTAATACACATGTGGAAAGTATAGGAAATTTGCACATCAGGAGCAGCCCTCAGCTATAATTTATGTGAGTTGGTGTTTAAATACTCCAACTCTCTTGATCCTTATTATCCTCAACTGGGATAATACTAAGGTGCATTGTCAATATTGGCCCCTGTAGTAAAGTGAATTTACTTGATATGACTCTTCTATCCACAATCTTTGTAACCCTAACCAAATAATAGATGGGACAAGGCAAACAGGGAGTACAAGACTCTAATTCAGGCATTGGTTTTGTCACTTTTCTGGGTTTAAAAAGAATCATCTGATAAGTAGGAATAGATGATAGCCAGAGTGGAAAGGGGATTTCACAATTATCAGTAAAGAAGAGCCAAGAGTAGAGTACATCCTGTTGATCAAGGTTCCGTGCACTGAAAAACTTCATAGACCGAGTAGATAAAGAGAGAGTGAGAATTATGACACCAGAGATGGCGAGAGACAGAGAGAAGAAGTGACAAAGAAATGGCAACAGAAGAGTCAGCAGCCAGAAAACTGGCAAAAGACAATACACTGGGCTTCCTGAAGTGTGGAGCAAGAAAGATAAGGTGTTTTGGGAAAGAGGCTTAATGATGGAATGGGCACTTGATGGAGCAATTCTCACATTTCACAGAGCAGAGCAAGCACCTCTAAGCAACAGGATTGATGTTAGAATGAGATGCCTCCAGAAACTTATTGTTGTTGTTTTTGTTATGTTCCTTGGAGTTGATTCCAACTCATAGTGATCCTGTACTGGGTTTATGAGGCTGTATATCTTTATGGGAGCAGAAAGCCTCATCTTTCTCCCATGGAACAGCTGGTAGTTCTGAACTGCTGACCCTGAGGTTCACAGCCCGATTAGTAACCACTACACTACCAGAGCTCCTTATTGGAGAAGCTATAAAGCTTGGAGGCCTGGTGTGGCACTGTGGGCTAATGTACTAGACTGCACAGTCAGTTTGAAACACAATGTTGGCAGTTCAAGCTCACCAATTTTTCCTTGGAAATTCTATATGGGGTTGCTATGAGTCAGAATTGTCTTGATAGCACTTAAACAACAACCACAACATAAAACAGAAAAGAAACTACAGAGCTAGGGGACAGACAGGTGAAGGGCCTGTGGGCAAGGCTCAGAAGAAGTTGTCCTGACCAAAGAACAGTTATTTCAGATACTGAGTTGTATAATAAACCTCATAATCATGAGTATTGTCTGTGAGCTCATTGTGGTCATTGCAACAAATAATTAAATATCTGACCTCTACCTCATAAGAATTTGCTCTGGGTTGATGCTGATGTTTGTTCTCTGTCCACATTATGAAGTTAGAGATAGTCAGCCACCTCCTTCATCCCATTCTTATAGAGCTAGTGTAGGGTATGTCTTGAGTCAACCTCTTACAAGATATACAAAGAGTAGATTAGTGAAGATAGCAAAGATGGGGGAATAAATATGTTGTGCCATGTGAATTTCACTCAGGATTAGAAAAGACAAAGACCTTCCTTTAGAACCAATACAAAAAAAATGCCTTCTCCTAGAGCTAGCATTCCGAATGTGTACTTCTAGCTCCCTAAACTATGAGAAAATAAATTTCTATTAGTTAAATCCACCATCTTGTGATATTTATGCTATAGCAGGACTAGGTAACTAATAAAGTGTTTTCATTGAAATGAAAATAAGGGTAAAGTAATATTAGACATTTAAAAAATCATAGGAGACTATAATGAATGAATATATGCCATCAGTTTTGAAAATAATTTACATAACATTTTCTATAGACATTAAATTGAGAGACAGAAACAAGCATTAAGATAACAAATCAGGTAATTTAGTGCTAATGACAATTAATCACATTGGTATTCTGAAGAAAAGATTAACCAAGGGAAGGTGGCAGAAGAAACACACGCAAAAGGAAGGATTATTCTCTAGTACACTGAACCACAAAATTTATGATCCAATGTTCTATATTTAGTACTCTGAATGAAAAAAAAAACTCTTAAAATGTGTTTATGTAGCACAACTGGGTGTTCAGGAGTCAAAACCAACTCAGCAGTATCTCACAGCAAAGACAACAAATTTGACTTAAAAATACAATAAGCATTCTATTTCAATAAAGCTATAATATATCCTTGGAGAAAATATTTGTTTTACTATTTCAGTTAATACAACTATTAGTCAAGGTATACATCGATCACCAAAGCCAATGATGAAGATATTGAAAAATTATATCAATTTCTTCTGTCTGAAATTGATTAAACTTACAATGAAATGCATTAATAATTACTGGTTTTTGTTATTGTTGTTCTGTGCTGTGGAGTCGGTTCTGAGTAATTCAATGCAAAAATTCACAACAAAGAAGAAGGATCAGTACTTGGAAAATTTGACCTTGGTGATGGAAATTACTCTGGAGATGGCATAATAAAATTTTACAAGACCCACACTTTGAGTTATAAAATTGAAAGGGAAGAACACACTCAGGATTTCTCAAGCTGAAAGAACTGAAGAAAAATTCAAGCTTCAACTCACAATATTGAAGGATTCCATGGGTAAAACGTTGATAAATGTTGAAAGCATCAAAAGAAGATGGATGATACACACAGAGTCACTGTACCAAAAAGAAATGGCTGATATTCAAGCATTTCAGTATGTAGTGTAAGATCAGGAACTCATAGTACTGAAGGAAGAAGTCCAAGCTGCACTGAAGGTTATTCGCAAATAACAAGCCTCCTGGAATTGAGGAGCTAGAAATTGAAATTGTTCAACAAATTGATGCAGCATTGGAGGAACTCACTCATTTATGATAAGAAATTTGGAAGACAGTTACCTGGCCAACTATTTGGTGGATGATCATATTTGCGACCCAATGGAATCAGGAAATCATTGATCAATATCAGTAATATCACATGCAAGTAAAATTTTGCTGAAGATAATTTTAAAACAACTGCAACAGTATGTTATCAAGAGATTGCCAGAAACTCAAGCTGGATTCAGAAGAGAACTTGATGATGTCATATGGATGTGGGCTGGAAGCAGAGAATACCAGAAAGATGTTTATTTGTGATTTATTGACTATGCAAAGTGGTGTGGATCAAGACAAGCTATGGATAACATAGTGAAGAATGGGTATTCCAGAACACTTGATTGTGCCCAGGTGGAACCTGTACAGAGATATTGAGAGGACTTCCGGTTTTGAAGGTGGGAGAAGCAGAGTCAGGTAGGACAAGTTCCATGGGTGAGGTGCCAAAAATCCAGAGAAGGTGATTTCATGGAGCTGCTCCAGAGCTCTGGATCTAGTATGAGGTTCAGGGTGTCAGTTTCCTGCACCCACTGGTGGAAAAATCACTGTATGAAGGAAAATACTGCGATTCTGGAACTGATCAGGACTCAGGACTGCCTGTGGAGCACTCCCGCCCAGGCTGCATTCAGAGTGCAGGGACACAGCCAGACTAAAACAGTGAAACCTGTGCAGTGACGTTTGAAAAAAAAAAAGAGTGGTGGATTCTACACATTTTTTCCTCCTCTTCCCTGTCGTGCCCTCTTTACCCGGCCTGACCACCTTCAGGCGAGTGGGCACACATCCCCAAAAGGATCCAGCATTGAGCCCACAGTTTTCCCATAGCATAGAGAGGAGGAGCCCCATTGGGTTCATGGGCAGACCTTCTGGCAGCTGCTTATGACATCTGTCTCTGGGACCCAGCCCTACAGTTGACCTGGGCAGAATCTTTTACTCCTGCCTATACAGCATGAAAAAAGCAGGACTGGCCATACAGGCAAATCATTTGAACACCCTGTAAAACCCAACATAAAAGGCAAGAGCCAACACCAACTACTATACATGGACGCAGCTATTTCAAGAATTATGCTGTCCATACATAGATACATAACTGACCTTCAGAGATAAAAATAGTGGATAATATTTCTCCCAATAACTTCTCAATATCTATCTGTGTACCTCCACAGTAGTGACTAGAGGAGAGCCCTGAGTGAGTGGACATCCCACCCACTCCTGGAGGTTTCTACTGTGCATAAACACTGACCTGTGCAACTAAGAACACTGGTCAGACAGCTATGGCTTTATTTTTGTTTTGGAGTGATGGTTTTGGTCTCTGCTTTTATATCACTTCTTTTTGGTCCTTTTGATCACACTTTTTTCCTGGGGGTGGAAGCTGTTTCTTCCTATGTTACCCAAGAAGAGACAGCAATCGTGGCCATATAGCCAAGCTACAATCATACCCTATAATATCCCACCATTGAGATGGGAGCCAATACCAGTTACTAGGCATTATATGAGAAAAGGGAAACCTATCTCCAAATTATATCCACCAAGAGACACTCAGTAAGCTTAACAACACAGCAACATACATCTACTTAAGCATAAAAAAATCCACCTAACTACTGAAAATATCCAGGAAAACACAACAGAAGGACATTAAGCTTGGTAAATTGGAGCACCAGTGAAAAATGGGAAGACCCCAACTAAGCGCATTGGCACAGTGGCAGCTGCAATGGGCTGAAGCTTGACAACAATTGTGAGGATGGCACAGGACCAGAAAGTGTTTCATCCTGTTGTGTATAGAATAACTATGAGCTGGAACCAACTTGATGGCAACAACTAAAACAACAGCAATGACCTCTGCATTGCAAAACCCTTTTTCAACAACATAAAAACCTGCTTATACTGTAGAACTTGCCAAATGGAACACACAGGAATCGAATTGACTACATCTATGGAAGAGATGCTGGAGAAGCTCAATATTATCAAGTGGAACAAAGCCAGCAGCAGAATATGGAACAGACCATAAATTGCTCATATTCAAGTTCAGGCTGAAGTTGAAGAAAATGAAGACAAATGCATGAGTGCCAATTTATGACCTTCAGTATCCCCACCTGAGTTTAGAGACCATTTCAAAAACAGAATCTACCTATTAAACACTAATGACTGAGAGTCAAGCAAAACAAGCTGAAAGAACTGAAGAAAAAATTCAAGTGTCGAATTGAAATGTTGCCGGATTCTATGGAAATAATGCTGAATAATACAGGAAGCATCATAAGAAGATGGAAGGAATACACCGAGTTCACTGTACCAAAAAGAACTGGTCGACATTCATCCATTTCAGTAAGTAGTGTATGACCAAGAACTGATGGTACTGAAGGAAGAAATCCAAGTTGCACTGAAGGCAATGGGGAAAAATAAGACTCCACTCCAAGAATTGGTAAAATTATAATTGACATGTTTCAACAATCTGATGCAGCATTGGAGGCACTCAATAGGCTATGCCAGGAAATCTGGTAAACAATTACCTGGCCAACTATATTTATACCATTCCAAATAACGGTGACCCAACAGAATGTGGTAATTAATAATATAATTAATGTCACATGTAAATAAAATTCTGATGAAGACAATTAAAAAGTGGTTGCAGTAGTACATTGACAGGGAGTTGCCTGAAAAATGCTTACTTGTGTTTAATTGACTATGTAAAAGCATTTTACTGTATGCACCATAATAAACTATGGATAACATTTTCAAGAATAGATATTCCAGAACACTTAATTGCGCTCATGAGGAACCTGTACATAGACCAAGAGGCAGTAGTTCAAACCAAACAAAGGGATATTGTGTAGTTTAAAATCAGGAAGAGTGTGTTAGAGCTGTCTCCTCTCACACATATCTGAATGCTAATCAGATAATCTGAGAAGCTGTACTACATAAAGGAGAACACAGTGTCAGGATTGAAGGAAGACTCATTAAGAACCTGCAATATGCAGATGAAACAATTTTATTATTGAAAGTGAGGAGAACTTGAAGCACTTAACTGTTGAATATCAAAGAATACAGCCTTCAGTAAGCCATTTAAATGTAAAGAAAATGAAAATCCACACAGTTGGACCAATAAATAACAACGTGATAAACAAAGAGAAGATAAAAGTTGTCAAAGTGTGAATCCACAATCAATGCTCATGGAAGCAGCAGTCAAGAAATTAAATTTAAATGGCACAGTGCATTGGGAAAATCTACTTCAGAAGACTTCTTTAAATTGTTAAAAATAAACAACGTCTCTTTGAGGACTAAGGTGCACCTGACCCCAGTCATGGTCTTTTCAATCACCTCATATGCACATGAAAGCTGGACAATGACTCAGGATGACCACAGAAGAATCAATGTACTTGAATTATGATATTGAAAGTACTATGGACAAGCAGAAGAAGTACAGCCAGAATTATCCTTAGAAGTTTGAATGGTAAGACTTCACCTCTCATATTTTGAACATATGGCCAAGAAGGAATCATCCCTGGAGAGGGACATCATGCTTGGTAAAGCAGATGATGATAGATAAAGAGGAAGACCTCCCAAGGAGATGGGTTGACACAGTGTCAGTAACAATGGGCTCAAATATAACATTAGTTGTGACTATGATGCAGGACTGGGCAGTGTCCCTATGGGTCGGGAGTCTACTCACCTAAGAACTACAACAATTTCAATAAGTATATAATAGATGTTTGGACTCCTGGATGGGGCACTATAGCATAAGCCCTGAACTGTAAACCACAGGATTGGTGATTCAAACCCACTGGCTGCTCCTCAGAAACACTATTCAGGGTCACTATGAGTCGGAAATGACTCGATGGCATATAACAACAACAACATATATAACCTTAACTAAAATAATTGTATTTTATCTTGTGAAGTCTTAATTAATGTTAGTTGTATTTGGGACAATTCTTAATCTAGGTGATAATTATAAGGTAATTATAATCAGAAGCAGAATCAGTAATTACATATAAAAATTAAACATCATCTTTACAATATACAGTCATTCATAATCAATTGTTAATAGATTTTAGCATTTCCCCCTCACATGTAAATGATATATTTTCATTTAGCTATTTAACTAAAATTATCCTATATAACATGCTGGAAAATCTTACATAAGAAGATGTATTTGAAGAAAATTTGCTTTAGTAGGTTTTAAGTTGCATGGTCACAATAATATTGCAAAACATGCTTCAGTCAATTACTTTTCTTTTGTCTTACATAGTTACCTCGATTTTCTGAAGTACAGAGATACAAGTCTAGACAGAACACAGAATACTGACATGGGAGTGTTTTAAGAGAACTTAAGCTGGATAGATTTTTTAAATATTCTAAATGATTCATGTGTGAGAATATAAAGTTGGTTAGATTATGGTAACTTTTCTTCATCCTCTGAAAATAACTAAAATACTTAACCAATGTAAAATAAAACCATAAATTAGAATCGTCAAAGGCAATGAAAGAAGGAAAATCTGTCAAAAATATTTTCAAAATTGTTTAAGATATAAATGGATGAGTCTGGCTCAACTCAATTTAGAATTCTTAAGCTTTCCTTTGTTTTAAAAAAGACAAAATCTTGAATTACAGAATCTAAACATAGTTATTAAACAAATAAGACATCTTTAATTTAGTCAATTGGTATGCCATTTAGTTATTTTGATCATTTTTCCATGTCCTGTATCCAAATTGTATACATTTTAATATGAAAAAAGAAATTTTATTGAGAGACGAAACTAAACTGAAATGACCTAATAGATATATGCTTTATCGGCACACTACAGTTAACAATGATAACAACAATATAGAAAGTAAATTATGAGAGTGAAGTGATTTTCCCCTCCCACAGGCTATAAAAAAATGTTTTTAAGAGCACATTTATACCATTCCCTTCTTAATGTAAGCTTGGGCATGAGCCCAAGAGCTGTTTCTAAAAGCAGTAAGCACTTAATAAGCATCCTATAGAAAGAAATGCATAAGTCATATTGCTCCAGGGGAGGTATGCATTTTCAATGGAAGAACTAAGAAGTCATTAGTGGATTTTATAGAAATCTTTTGGACTACTTTCACATGAGAGCAATGAGGTCACTAAATTGCTTAGGAAAATTAATTCCAAATGAAAGGAATGCATTTGCAATTCAAGAAATTTAATGAAAATGGCAATTAATCACATCTCCTGTTTAAAAACAGATTAGCTAGACTTCAAGGTTAAGATGGTAGAAGAAATGGGTGTTCAAATACATCCAATGTACATGTTTGTGTGTATCTATACATGTATCACACATAGATTACACATGTTGTTGTTGTCAGGTGCCATTGAGTCAAAACTGACTCATAGCAACCCCATGCAGAGCAGAATGAAACAATGTCCGATCCTGGGCCAACCTCACTACCGCTGCCACATTCGATGCCATCAATGATGCCACCTGGCCGATCCATCTCTTTGGGGATCTTCCTCTTTTTCTCTGACACTCCATCTTACCCAGCATGACATCCTTTTCCAGCGACTGTTCCCTGCATTTCTTCCTACTATGCATGTTTCATATGCATATATATTTTGCAGGCCCTGGGTAGTGCGTATAGTTTGTATTTGGTTACTAACTGGAAGGTTGGTGGTAAGAATCCACCAGCAGACCAGCAAAAGAAAGACTTCGTGATCTATTTCTATGCGATTATAGCCATTGAAAAGTCTACGGTGTACAGTTCTAATCTTGCAACAAAGACATGGGGTCCCCATGAGTTGGTAGCCAATTTGACAGAAGATAATGACAAAAACAACAACATGTGTTTTATATATTGTTGCTGTTAAGTATTGTCTGGTCTGTTTTGCTTCATAGCGACACTGTATAGGGTTTTTGAGGAGTGGCTAGTAAGTTTGAATTGCTGATCTTGCAGTAGCAGTCCAGTGCTTATCCTATAGTGTCACACCAAGACCCCTATCTTTGTATGTGTATATATCAGAACCACCACTCCTCTGTCAATGTGTTGGACTACAGTGGCCTGCATGTCGCGGTGACACTGGAAGCTATGGCACTGGTATTTTAAATACCAGCAGGGTCATCCATGGAAGCCTGGGGTGGCACTGTAGGATAAGCAAGGATGACGGTTCAAACCCACTAGCTACACCTTGGAAACCCTGTACACGGTCACTATGAGTCAGACTTGACTCGATGACATTTAACAACATCAATAGCAGTTAGCATGTTAGTAACCTATGGTGGTCAGGTTTCAGCTGAGCCTCCAGATGAAGACAAACTAGGAAGAAGAGGCAGACAACTTCTGAATGTTTAGCTGCTGAAAACCTGTTTTTATTACAAAGAAATGGTAGTGTTTGTTGTTTTATTATTATTATAGGTACAATATTGATCTGTGACTTTAAATTTAGGCAGCTGATTGAATAAACAAACAAACAAACCCCAAATCCCAAAACCAATCTACTTGCATATGTTTTACTTTGGTTTTGTATATATTTAAGCAGATATATCTTATGATTCTAGTATTTGCACATTAAAAATCAGATTTTTATGTATAGATACTTCTGTTACTTAACCTAAATGAAGGAAATAAATGAAATACTGAATTTTATGACCAAATTAGGGAAATCATTTTTTGGGGAGGGATTAGAGAGGGAATTGCTTGTTTTGCTATAATTACTTCTTCCCTACTGTTTTATCTTTGCCATCTGGGACTGTACTTAGCATTTAGAAAGTGCTTAACTAATTTTGCTGAATTAAAGAATATTTTAGCAAAACAAATTTGGAAAAAATTAATAATTTATTGTGTGGTAATATAATTTAAAATAGATGTTGTTTTATAATTTCACAATTTTCCATGAAACTGTTTTCAAACAAAAGGTGAAAGTTACACTACCAACTTGTCAGAAACACTATTGTTAGAATCCAGAAGAGCATTTGCTATCTAGCCCTGGTGCAGCACTGTGGGTTAATGTGCTGGACTGCAAAGTCAGTTTGAACTGCAAGGTTGGTGGTTCAACTTCACCAGCCGCTCCTTGGAAACCCGGTACAGGGTCACTATGGGCCTGAATGTGACTTGACAGCACTTAACAACAGCAACAACAAGAAGATACAACCAGTTGGAGAAATACAATAAATGGAAGATACGAATGTGAGAGAATTTCTTAAATGGTGCTTTCTTGCCATTCTGAAGTTAGGTTGAGAGCAGAGGCTGCTGAAATTGGTTGGTAATGGTTTGAGTGAGTCAAGTACTAAATGTTCAGGTATTTTGCAAGTTTGTGGTGACACTGCTTGATTCCCACCATGGCTGGGAATATTTACACCATGGAAACCATTAAAGGTGACAAGTGATTTCCTCCTTCTCCATTTGTTAGGTGTCATAAAGTCGATTCTGACTCATAGCGATCCTATGTCCAACAGAATGAAACACTGCCGAGTCCTGTGCTGACCTTACAATAGTAATGTTTGAGCTCATCATTGCTGCCTCTGTGTCAGCTTATCTCCGCCAGGGCCTTCTTCTTTTTCACTGACACTCCACTTTTCCAAACATGGTATCCTTCTCCAGGGACTGGTTTTCTCTTACAATATGTTCAAAGTATGAGAGACAAAGTCTTGCCATTCTGGCTTCTAAAAACATTCTGGCCAAGCTTGTTTTAAGACATATTTCTTTGTTATTCTGACTGTCCCTGCTGCTTTCAATATTCTTCTCCAATACCTTCTCACACTAGATGGTTGTTAAAACTTTACCAGCACATCACTTCTCTACCTTCACTCTCTTCCTCTTCCTTTTACCAATCAGAGATTAAAATGCCTATCCACTGTTACTGTGGTGGTTCAGTGTTAAAATTATTTTCTTCCCTGAGGAAGATGGTTTGATTCCTGGATACTGTACTTCAGTGGAGCCTGTGTTTTGGTATCATGCTGAACAGATATCAGTGGAGCTTTCAGACTAAGACTAGGAAGAAAGACCTTAGGAGGCACTCCTCCAAATCAGCAACTGATTGTAGGGATGGCACAGGACTAGGCAGCTCTTCTGTGTGCATGAAGTCATCATGAGTAGGGCACTGACTGAACAGCAGTTAACAACACACCACTGGATCACTGCCCACCTATTGTTCTTAAGACAACAGGGATATTTTCCTACCCTTCATTTTTGTGTAACTTTCTTTTGTTCAGTGGGGCTTTGTTGTTGTTGGTAGGTGCCATTGAGTCGATACCAACCCATAGCAACCTTATGCATAGCAGAACGAAACACTGCCTGACCCTGGGCCAACCTCACTACTGTTGCCACACTTGACTCCATCGATGCTGCCACTTGGCCAAACCGTCTTGTTGGGAATTTTCCTGTTTTTCTCTGACCCTCCACCTTACCAAACATGATATGCTTCTCCAGTGACTGGTCCTACCTGACAACATGTCCGATATATGAGAGACAAAGTTTGGCCATCTTGGCCTCCAAGGAGCACTCTGGATGCACTTCGTCTAA
>NW_006408600.1:8186640-8195691 GCF_000296735.1 Chrysochloris asiatica
CTGCATAAATTAATGCCATATTGCAACAATGGTGGGACAATATCACATTTTCATTTCATTTCACAAACATTTACATTGCTTATACTAGACATGCACTGCTCAGATCAAGGCACCATGGCTGTTATCAAGTATCTTATTGTCTAAAGTGAGAATGGCATGCAAAGAAACTGAAACCCAGAGTAACATCGTAGTACAAATAACATGTACAAGGGGCAAAGCTAATATGGAGAAGGAAGATTTGAGGAGGAGATTACACTCTACCAAGCATTTGAAAGATGAATAAGGTTTTGACATGTGAACTAACAAGGAACAGCAATGTCAGATACAGTGAAGGTACTTGATATGTTGATGCGCAATCTACTGGAAATGTTACTTAGTTGGAATACTCTGTGCTGGAGGAGAAGATTAAGTAAATATTGATTCACAGTGCTGGAGTCACATGACATTGTAGAACTGAGTTGTCACATGATTTAGCCACACATTAAAAAGAAAGAAACACATATGAATACTGAAGCAGAACTCCCACATAAGACAAGCAGAGCAAATTAGAAAGCAGAAAATAAATGGTAGAGCTTTTTAGAGTCAAGTGAGGAATTAACTAACCTGCAAGGATGCTTGTTTTGTAACAATGCAAATGTAGACGGTTATATGATCAGTCCTCTATAATAGATCTCATTCTTCTCTACCCATTTTATATATGGCTCAGTAGTTTTGAGAAGAATATCATGTTTGGTAAAGTGGAGAGTCAGAGAAAAAGAGGAAGACCCTTAATGAGACAGATTGGCATAGTGGCGGCAGCGCTGGGCTCGGGCGTAGCAATGATTGTGAGGTTGGCTCAGGACCAAGCAGTGTTTGGTTCTGTTGTATATAGAGTCACTATGAATCAGTACTGACTTGATGGCACCTAACAACAGCAACAATGAGGTTGAGTATGAGATCTGGAGTCACAATCCTTAAATCCTGTCTTAGTATCCTAATATTGCTGTAGCAGAAATACAAAAGTGAGTAGTTTAAAGGACAAAAATCTATTTTCTCACAGATTTGGAGACAAATGCTCCAAATTAGAGTCTTGGCCAGGTCTATTCATTCTTTGTAAGTAGTTCTGGGCATTCCTTGGTTCCTTGTCTTATAGACAGTCCTTACATGGTGCTTGTCTTTCCGTGTGTGCACCTGTAATCTAGACTTCTTATAACTAAGAATTGATTAAATTTAGAGCTTGCCCTACCTGATTATAGTCTAATGAAAGTAACAACAAGAATAAAATTTCCAAATAGGATTACATCCACAGGTGCATGGGTCAAGAAATCAACACAGTTCAATCTACGATAGATCCAAAGCCCAACTTTACCATTTATAAATTCTGTGATTTGAAGAAATTGTTTAACATCAGAATGTCTCAGTGTACTCATTTTCACTGTGAGAATAGTGAAGTTACCTATAACGATCCTTGTAATGAATGAGCATTTAAAGTATTTAGAAAAATGTCAGACTATTTAGTAGGTGTTGTTGTTGTCAAGTGCCGTTGAGTTGATTCCAAACCATAGCGACCGTGTATAGGGTTTCCAAGGAGCAGGTAGTGAGCTTGAACTGCTGACCTTGCAGTTCAAATGGCTTTGCAGTCTGGCTCATTAACCCACAGCACCATACCAGGACTCCATTTAGTAGGTGTAAGCTATCTTTATTACTGCTACATGGATAGTCAGATCTGGTTTTGTTCCTATTCTTGTAACTAAAATACCTGTCCAGAGTTCACTTGAGAAAAAAATAATCTGCATAATACATAAAACAATATTATATTTTGTCTATAGGATATTCTTCAGGGATACCCCAGTCTTGAAAATAGATAGTATTTTGGGTTTTATAAGGAAATATGTATGTATTGTTTGTTGTTGTTAAGTGCCGTGGAGTCGATTCCGATTCCGACTTACAGCGACCCTGCACAGGGTTTCCGAGGCTGTAAATCTTTACGGGAGCAGAATGGCTCATCTTTCTCCCGCGGAACCGCTGGTAGTTTCAATTAATTAAAAATAATTACTACTTTCTACTTGTAGTTTTTGCTTAGTGCTGATTGATATTGTATCCTTTATTGAGCTAAAGATATTAAATTTATATTTTTGGCTTTTTCAGATCAATCGCAAATATGAGCCATACTTTTTCTTCCTTATCACTGTATTTAAAATTTATTCATTCACTCACTCATTTATTCATTTTTCAGTTATTGAATTCCTACTATGCAGAGATATTGCTCATCATGATTTAGTTTTATAATTATAATTAGCAGATTCATAAAGGAAAACAAATATGCAGTGTAACTGTACTTGAAGCATCTCAGCTGGAAATTAATATTTTAGGAAAAATCACCAGGCTTGCAAGAAATACAAAAGTGATGATTATCATATATGCTTAACCAATAGGCAGAGTGCTGATGATAGCACCACCTGGACAATTTTAAATTTAGCTTGCAGTGAATGGGAGGAGAGGTTATTTTCATACACACACATACACATATGGAGACTTCAAAAATTTTGTGGGAAAATTTTATTATCTTTTAATTTTTCCATAAACTTTTTGAATACATATGTGTGTATATATTCTCTCCTGGTATGGCACTGTAAGATAAGCATGGACTGCATGGTTGGTTTGAACCACAAGGTCATTGGTTCAAACTTACCAGACGCTCTGTGGAAACAATATCCAGAGTTGCGCTAAATCAGAACTGACTCGACTTCACTTAACAACAATAACAACAATATATTCCATCAGTCTTTGCAGGATCAAAAAGTCTCATGTTTCTCCTGCAAGTGGCTGGTAGGCTCCAAGGAATATAACTTAAATATGGTCAATTAAATATGAAGTTCCAATAAGATATTATTTCTGAGATGCATTACAAAAAGGGTAAAATAAATTTGTATATTGGGCTGTAGGTAAAATAGATGATCCAGGTAACTAATCGATGCATAAAACAATGAGGAACCTAATAAGATCTATTTTAAGTTTTACACTGTGGCTGCATTATTTTTTTTTGGAAAGAAAGCAACAAAGATATTCTAAGTCTGAACCAAATTTTTGAAGCACAATATTTGACTTAATTTGGCAAAAAGGCAAAACATATTTTACTTCTTCCTTGTTCTGCTTGCTCTCTCTCTCAAAATATAAATAACATACTTTTAGAACAAAAAAATCATTTCTGTATTCAGGTGAAAAAAATGTAATGATGAACATTTTGAACAGTTTAATTTTGAAGCATATTGATTTTATTTTAGAAGTCTTGTGATTTATTTCCACACATGCTTTTATTTATTTATTTTTAACTTCACTGAGTTTGAGAATCTGTATTAATCTTTAAAAGAGTCCTTGATTCCACACTTCCTAATATTATAGCTCTTTCTTATGTCCAGATTCTTTCTAATATCCAACCTTAACCACTGTTCTTTCAGATTGGTTCCCTCTTTCAGGACAGTTCTAAGTTAAAGCTCATTCCCTCCTTAACTCCACCTAATAATGTATTATAAATTTAGATTAATTGTTGTACTGTTGTTGTCAAGTGCCATCGAGTCAGTTCTGACTCATAGTGATCATAAAGAATGGTTGGTGGGTTTGAACTGTCAACCTTGTGGTTAGCAGTACAGTGTGTATCCTGCAGCGCCATACCAGGACTCTCTGTTTGTACTAACATGAGTATATTTTGTGTTTGTTCCTCATCTCTTGTGTGTTTGGCTAAAACAAGAGCAGCTGAACTGTTTTTACATTCACTTTAAATACATTTTTGAAAGTGTATTTTGAAAAATAGAAGCCATATTTTATATTTATTTTGTGTTTTCTTCCCCATTCCCTGAAGAATTATCTGAGAAAACAAGAAATAGTATTTTATTTCTGTCTAATTTCCATAGAGCTAGAGGAAATTTAGAACAAAACAAACAAATACACAATCACAAACAAACAAGCAAAACTCCAAAACCTGAGAACTGGTAAGTATATGCTCCACCTCTAAAGACTGGTCTGTCTTTGTCTATTAAATAACGAAGAAAAAGTCTCTTATTTGACTGGATTTGTTCTTGTTTTCTACAAGAGCAAAGTTTATTTACTAGCTTATTTTCTTATCAGAAAATGTTCTTGTGTTTCAAACATAAAAAGAAATGGATGAGTTGATCAAATGAGTTTAACTCAAAGTTTTGCTTTTCAATGTATACTTAAAAATAGCAGAAGTGTATTAATTTATTTAACTGTGATTTTTAAAAAAGTTTTCAGAATAGTCTTCTCTCTTGTCCTTTATAGTAAAAGGCTTGTTTTCCAATTTCCTCTACTTTCAGTAAAAGGAAAAAAAAATTATAAATAACCATTGTCCATAAGAGCTTGTGAGATGCATTTTCTAGTATTTTATCATGAAAAAATAGAGAGATGGAAGAAAAGAAAGGTGATTTGAACATAGTAATAGATAACTTTCCTTTTTTTTTTTGCATTGCTTGACTCTGTTAGTTTTTCGAAAAGATAATAGTAATTTGTAAGACTAAACCACTTGTGAGAGTTGTTTTCCCTTGAAATGTGGGGAGTACCACAGGATAAACATTGAACTGCTAACTGCAATGTTGGTGATTGAAACCTACGGTCATTCCTTGGAACACTATAGAGGGCCACTATGAGTCAGACTTGACTTGATGGCATGTAACAACAACAACATCTTTAGATTACAACGAACTTGAACATTTTGATTAGATTTAAAACTAAGTTTAATTTAAGTTACAAAATATACACAAGGTATTTTCAACACTTTTGAATTGGTTTCTAACTCTTGTTATATTCATGCCTTTGCATTGTATCTTACCACATGTATTTTTAATAGATTCCAAATTTAAAAGTTAATTATTTCACCTAAAGAGTAAAAAGAAAATCTACAGACTTGGAAAATTCTATTAGCAATGTTATATCTAACAAAGTTCTAATTTCAAAAAAATTATAGAAAACGTCAACACCCCTAAAACAAAAAGACAAACCAACTTAACAATGGGCAATGTATGTGAGGCAGCTTTTCGAGTGCCATTTCGAGTGCCTTCCAACCTGAGGGGCTCATTTTCTGGCACTATATCTGACAATGTTTCTCTGCTATTCATAAGGTTTTCAGTGACTAAATATCTGGAAGTAGTTCATCACTCCTTCTTTCTAGTCTGTCTTCGTCTGAAAGCTCATCTGAAACCTGTCGGTGATTCTGCTGGTATTTAAAATACCCATGGCATAGCTTCCAGAATCACAGTAACTCATAAGCCACCACAGTACGACAAACTGACAGACGAGTGGTGTGCATGTGCAAATTCAATGTGAAGCAGAAGAAAACGAAAACAATTCCACGAAAGCCAATATATGACCTTGAATATATCCCAACTGAATTTAGAGACCATCCAAAGAACAGATTTGATACATTAAACACTAAAGACCAAAGACGAGAAGAATTGTGGGATGACATCCAGAATATCATACATGAAGAAAGCAAAAAGTCATTAAGAAGACACTGCAGAAGGAAAAGGTCAAAATGGATGTCAGAAGAGACACTGAAACCTGCTCTTCACCATAGAGATGCTAAGGCACATGGAAGAAATGAGGAGGTACAAGAGCTGAACAGAAAATTTCAAAAGGCAGCTCAAGAAGACAAAGCCAAATATTATGACAAAATGTGCAAATATCTGGAGTCAGAAAACCAAAAGGGAAGAACATGCTCAACATTTCTTAAGCTGGGGGAACTGGAAAAAAAATTCAAGCTTTAACTTTCTTTATTGAAGGAATCTTTGGGCATATTATTGAATGATGCAGAAAGCATCAAGAGAAGATGCAAGGAATACACAGGGTCACTGTACCAAAAGGAAATGGTTAGTGTTCAACTGTTTCAAGAGGTACCATATGATCAAAAGTCAATGATACTGAAGGAAAAAGTCCAAGGTGCATTGAAGGAATTGGCAAAGAGCAAGGCACCAGGAATTGATGGAATAAAATTGAAATCATTCAAGAAAGTGAGGCAGCACAGGAGGCACTCACTAATCTCTGCTAAGAAATTTGGAAGACAACTATCTGGCTGACTGATTGGAATAGATCTGTATTTGTGCCCATTCCAAAGAGAGGTGACTAAACAGATTGCGGAAATCATTGGACAATCTCTTTGATAGCCCATGCGAGTAAAGCTTTACTAGGTAATACAGAAATGGCTGCAAGCATACATTGACAGAGAACTTCCAAAGGTTCAAGCTGGATACAGAAGAGGTAGTGGAATGAGAGATATCATTGCTGATATCTGATGGGTATTGATTGGCTGAAAGCAGAGAATATCAGAAAGATGTTTACCTGTGCATTATTGACTATATAAAGGCTTTTGATTGTGTGGATCATGACAGGCTATGGACAATATTGCGAAGTATGAGTATTCCGTAACACTTAATTGTGCTCATGAGGAATCTGTACATGGACCAAAAGGCAGTTGTTTGAATAGAACATGGGAACACCAAATGGTTTAAAATTAAGAAAAGTGTGTGGCAGGGTTGTATTCTTTCATCATACTTATTCAACCTGTATGCTGAACAAATAATCCAAGAAACTGGGTTATATTAAGAAAAACATGATATCAGAATTGGAGGAAGGCTCATTAACAACCTGTGATATGCAGATAATACAGCCTTGCTTGCTGAAAGTGAAGAGGATTTAAAATACTGGTGAATATCAAAGAGCACAGCCTTTAGTATGGATTGCATCTCAATGTAAAGAAAACAAAAATCCTCACCACTGGACCAATAAACAACATTCTTATCAACGGGGAAAGATTGAAGTTGTCAAGAACTTCATTCAATTTGGATTAACCATCAACATGATGGAATCAGCAATCAATAAATCAAACAACACATTTCATTAGGCAAATCTGCACAAGACCTTTTGAAAGTGTTGATGAGCAATGATGTCAGCTTGAGGACTAAAGTGCACCTGACCCAAGCCATGGTATTTTCAATAATGTCATATGCATGCAAAAGGTGGACAGTGAATAAGGGAGACCATAGAAGAATTGATGCCTTTGAGTTATGATGTTGGAGGAGAATATTGGAAGTGCCATGGGCTGCCAAAATAACCAACAGATCTGTGTTGGAATAAGTGCATCTGGAGTGCACAGGAATGCAATGTTAAAGTCCATAGTGTTAAAAACTGTTAACTGCTGGCACACGGAAGGGATTGCAATCATTGTAATGAAGCAAAGTATATGATTTGCTGAATGTAAAACTGGTGATCTGCCCTGTAAACCTTCACTCAATTCACAACAAAGTTTTTTGAAAGTCAAAAGACATATTTCACTAGGCAAATCTGCTGCAAAAGACCACTTTAAATGGCTAAAGAATAAAGATATCACTTTGAGGACTAAGGAATGCCTGATCTAAGCCATGGTATTTTCGGTTGTCTCAAATGCATATAAAAGTTGGACAATGAATAAAAAAGATAGAAGAATCAATACATTTGATTGTGGTTTTTATGAATAATATTGCAAGTACCATGGACTTTTAGAAGAGCAAACAAATCTGTCTTGAAAAAAGTATAGTCAGAGTTCTTCTTAGAAACTAGGATGACAAGATACCTATCTAAGCATATCTTCTATTATCATTGACATGGGCATATTCTGTTCCATGTAAACTAAGCTCTCTGCCCTAACATGTCAGGTTCTTCCTATTTTCATTACCTCTGTTTGTCCTGCTGTTCATTTGACCCCTTTAAATCTGATCTACTTGCCCAATAAACTTTTCATTTCCATCCCCCCACCTCCATGGATTGGATTTATAGTCAGATTACCAGACCTTGAGAAGCAGAAATTCCTTAAAATTTCCAAAGCACCCATCACAACATTGCACACCCAGTAGATGTGCAGTAAATATTTGTCAATGAGTTTGTTTTTGTATTAACTCTGACTTTTCCTCTGAAAACTTACAACCTTATTTTGTTATCTTGAGATGCCAAAGGAAACAAATTAAAGCCACACTTGCTACAATGGAGTCCCTTAGGATGTTGCTTATCAAAGTGTTTTTCAAACACAAAATCTGATACCTTTAGAGGCTGGAGATTTGTATCTACCCAGAGGCCCTTTGGAAGATAGACCTGGCAATCTGCTTCCAAAATATCAGACATTGAAAACTCCATGAAGCACAGTTCTCCTTAGATATGTATGTGGCCATCATGAGTTGGAATCGACTAGATAGTGTTGGATTTCCTGGGATTTTTGTTTAACTCATAGTATAGACTCTCATTAAGAAAACCACAACACCTGTTAGCTTTGAAATAGAATTTTTTTTTTTTTACTTATGCAAATAACTGAAGATTTTGAACTTTTGTGTTGCCAATTATTTACTAGAACACATATATTTTGTAGTCTCAATCCAAATTCCAACTACTCTTCAAAGAGAAGGAAAAAAACAATTACTAACTTTATATGGAAAGGAAAGAGACCCAGTATAAGCAAAGCAGTGCTTAAGAAGAAGAACAAAATTGGAAGCCTCTCACGCCCTGATTTCAAAATTTACTACACGCCTACAGTGGTCAAAACAGCTTTGTACTGACTGGTGCAAGGAAAGACACATAGATCAATGGAACAGAACGGAGAATCCAGAAATTAACCCATCCACATACAGCCAGTTGAACTTTGTCAAAGGGCCTAAGTATGCTGCATTGGAAGGAGATAATCTCTTCAACAGATGGTACTGGCAGAACTGGAAATCGATATACAAAAGACTGAAACGAGACCTCATGCCATATACAAAAAAACAACTCTGAATGGATTAAAGATTTAAATGTTGAATCCCAGATTTATAAATATCATCAATGAAAAATAGGAACAACTTTAAGGGCTCTAATAAAGGGCATGAAGTCCTGGTATGGCGCTGTCGGCTAATGCGTCAGACTGCAATGTTGTTTGAACTGCAAGATCGGTGGTTCAAGCTCACCAGCTGTTTTTTGGATACCCTATAAGGAGCTCTGGTAGCGTAGTGGTTACGAATCAGGCTGCAAACCTTAAGGTCAGCGGTTCGAAACTACCAGCCG
>NW_006408600.1:8196191-8213618 GCF_000296735.1 Chrysochloris asiatica
GACCCATAGTGACCCTGTAAGCGTTTTCAAGGAATAACTGGTGAACTTGATCTGCCAACCTTGCAGTTCAAATGATTTTGCAGTCTGACACATTAACCCACAGCACCACACCAAGACTCTGGCTATTAGTGAGACGCAAATCAAAACAACAATGAGATATCATCTCCCACCAGCAATAACAGTGAAGTTCAAACAGAGGACAATGCTAGTGAGGATGTGGATAGACTGAGAACCTCTTACATTGCTGGTGGCAATACAAAATGGTCCAAAAACTCTGGGAAATCGTATAGCATTTCCTCATAAAGTTGGAAATAGAAATATCATATGATCCAGCAATTCCTCTGCTTGGTATATATCCACAAGAAATACAAGCTATAACATGAGTTGCACATATATATGCACATCAGTGGTCATAGCAGCAGTATTCACAAAAGCAAGAAGATGAAGTCAGCCTAAGTGTCCATCAATGGAAGAATGAATAAACAAACTGTGGTATACATACAAAATTGAATATTATGCTATCTTGAAGTATAACAAGGAAACTCTAAGCCATCACATAACATGGATGAACCTTGAGGACATTATGCTGAGTGATATTAGTCAGTCACAAAAGGAGAAATATTGCATTGCATAAGACCAATTGTAAAAGCTTAAGAAAAGCTACTCACACTAAAAGGGAGAAAAAAGAAAAATTATTTGTTGGTTACTGGGGGAATAGATATATCACAGTTTTAGTGTTGGGGTGGGCAATACACAAGAAGGGGGTGGGGGACAGAAGAACAAGGTAGATAGGAAAACACAGGCAGGCTTGCATGGGCTGAATGGGACAGAGGTAAATAGTGATGTATGCTCAACCTTGGAACAAAATGGCTCTGTGATACACGGATTGAGGCATAGTTTGAATGAGTAAAAGAGGGAAAATAATGTTAGGATGCTTCACTGTCTTATGATTATTTGTTTCTCTTGCCTACTATTGTAAAATAGACACTTGAGGGGGATATAAAGGAATACAGGGAAACATTATTGTAGAAAGTGTGTAAGCCCACCTTCAGCCTATAACTGATTGGAGTATCTAAAAGGGGTGCAAGAACTTGCTCAGTAAGAGGCTTCTTGCAGAGACTTTGTAGGGTATAAGGCCGTAAGTGTAATCCTGATCCCCATCCAGAACATTTTGAGATGGGGAATTTCCACTTGAAAAGACAAGCAGACCAGCCTGGAGCAGCTAAAGGAACATAAGATACTTCTTGAAAGAAAGACCAGCAGGGAAAACCAAAACCAAAAACAGCAGTCTGGTTGGCTATTACAAGAATAAGCAAATTGTTCACTGGGGAGCCATCAAGGCCAGCAATCAAGCCCCTTCAGGACAAACCCCCTCCCAAGACTGAAACTCAAAGGGACTACATGAGCAGGCATGTAAGCTTGCTGGCGACCATGTTGGTCTACTGGTGAGAGAAAGTGGGTGAAAAGCAGCAATGAAGAGGTGAATTGAGTTACATAGACCCCCATTGACCTGGAGTATGGTGAGAGCTGGTTGGCCCGAAGTATGGTGAGACCTGGGGACTCCTGAGCCCATGGCCACAGAGGGCTAGAGCTGAGAGTGAAACATCCAATTGATATGCAGTAAGGGAATATGCACAGCGTCATCCAAACTTGAAGATAGTGCCCATTGGACATAACTTCAATGGCTGGATGTTCAGAACCTGACTAGAGGTAGGAAAAGAGGGAGAATTTTTTAATTTTTATTTTAGGAAAACAAGTGTAAATCACTACAATCTGATTAACTTAACCTATAATTATGGATGTAGTAGCTTAAAATACCAATCAAGAGGGAAAGAGTCTTTACAGCAAGGATCATTCCTGCCCCTCTGTACACAGGGTTGATAGGGATGGGCAACTTACATATTATTGTTGTTGTTGTTAGGTGCCATCAAGTCTGTATTGACTCATAGCGACCCTATGCACAACAGAACGAAACACTGCCTGGTCCTTGACCAACCTCACTATCATTGCCACGCTTGAGTCCTTTGATGCTGACACTTTGCCAATCCATTTCTCTGGGGGTCTTCCTCTTTTTCTCTAACCCTCCACCTTACCAAACAAGATATCCTTCTCCAGTGAGTGGTCCCTTTTGACACTATGTCTGAAGTAAGAGAGATGAAGGTTGATCATCCTGGCCTCCAAGGAGCACACTGGCTGCTCTTCTTCCAACACAGATTTGTTCTTTTGGCATTCCATGGCACTATCAATATTCTCCTCCAACACCCTAACTCAAAAGCATCAATTCTTCTATGGTCTTCCTTATTCACTGTCCAGCTTTCACATACATATGAAGTTATTGAAAATACCATGGCTTGGGTCCGGTGCACCTTAGTCCTCAAGCTAGGCTATCTAAAATGGGGGTGGTGGTGATGGAAGGGGCTGTAAAGGCATGAAGTTACTGTCTTACAAGTTTACAAGAGGGAGTTTAGATTCAGAGTGTGTGGGGGAAAGTAGAATCCCCACTGAGTGATTTTCATCCTGTCCAGATAGGTCTGGTGAAAGGAGATGGGGATGAGACTCTCATGATTCAATAATGAGTCATTGTTATCATGACTAATTGCAATTGTCGCAACTGTAAAGGTAGAAGTTTTGTAGCAAAAAGAGGTGAGTGGTTGATCTCACAGTCCCGAAGTATAGTTTTGCTCAAGGGAATGCAAAAACAACTGCACCAATAGCTTGATAGGGAACTGCTAGATGTTCAAGTAGGATTCAGAAGAGAATGTGGGACTAGGGATATCAGTGCTAAACTTAGATGAATCTTAGCTGAAAGCAGAGAATACCAAAAAGATGTTTACCTGTGCTTTATTGACTACGCAAAGGCTTTCAGCTATATGGATCATGACAAACGGTGGATAACATTGAGAATAGTGGATATTCCAGAACACAAAATTGTGCTAATTAGGAACCTGCACCTTGACCAAGAGGCAGTCATTAGAACAGAACAAGGGGATACTGAATGGTTTAACATCAAGAAAGGTGTGCACCAGGATTGTATTATTTCACGATACTTATTCAATCTGTAAACTGAGCAAATAATCTGATAAAATGGATTATATGAAGAAGTATATGGCATTAGGGTTGTAGACTCCTTAACAACCTGCAGTATGCAGTTGATATAACCTTGCTGAAAACAAAAAGGACTTAAAATACTTACTGATGAATATCAAAGACCATAGTCTTCAGTATGGGTTGCACTTCAATGGAAAGAAAACAAAAATCCTCACCACTGGACTAATAAATAACATGATAAATGAAGAAAAGATTGAAATTGCCAATGATTTCATTTCACTTGGATCCACTATCAACACTCATAGAAACAGCAGTCAAGAATTCAAATATTGAATTAGGCAAATATGCTTCACAAGACCTTTTTTAAAGTGCTCAAGATCAAAGATGTCTGTTTGAGAACTAAAGTGTGCCTAACCAGATCATAGTATTTTCAGTGGCCTCATGTGCATGTGAAAGTTCAATAATGAATACAGAAGAGCATAGAAGAATAATGCATTTGAGATATGGTATTGGGGAAGAATATTAAAAGTACCATGGACTGCAAGCAAAACAAACAAATCTTTGTTGGAAAAAGTGAAGCCTGAATAGTCTTTATAGGCCTGGATGGCAACACTTAGTCTCTTATACTGGGATACATTATCAGGAGGAACCAGTCCTTGGAGGACATCATGCTTTGTAAAGTGGAGGGTCAGGAAAATTGAGGAAGACTTCACAGCCACCACCACCAGATGTATTGGCAAAACAGCTGCAGCAATGAGCTCAAACATAACAATGAGCTCAAACATAACAATGATTGTAAGGATGGTGCAGAACTGGGCAGTGTTTCGTTCTGTTGTATGTGTCGGAATCAACTCGATGGTACTTACTAACAACAAGTGTATCAAATAAACCTTAATCTGTAATAAGCATTTAAGGCAGTTATATTAGCTTTCACTGACTATGCATGTAGAATTTGCAATTTAGAGAAAGTGGATATAAATTAGTACCAACAGCTTTGATTTCTAATTTCTTATTATGGATGCTGGTATCTAATAAGACCTACTTTTGTGCAGGTCTACACATGTCCCTGAACAGTTATTGTTGTAATTCCTAAAGTCACTCCAGTATCAGTTCTGTTAAGCAAGTAGGCAGCCTCTCTATTCCACTCTTTTCTACCCACTATCACAAGCTACCAAGCAATGATGTCACATATTTTGACATCATAAGCACATGTCTTAGTTATTTCCCTAATCCAATAAGGGAAGGTAAAAAACCTTCTTTATGGTGAGTGCTTTTTCATTCCAAGCTCAAAGAAGAAATACTTAGAGGAGGCTTTAAGGGAGCGTGAAATAAGTGTTATCAGTCAAACAGAACAGACTTGCTAAGCCAGAGGTCCTTTGCCTCTCAGATACTCAATGCTGTATCTTGATCAAGGGCAAAATAATATAGAGATATAAATTAAGTGGCTCAAGACCATATTCTGAATACTTGATCCACTCACTAAATCTTATAGTGTATCACTAAGTATAGTTCATCTTCGATTTTCCTTTCTGACTCCATTTCAGGCTTTATAAATATAAAATGCAAATTTCCAGATAACTCAATTTATTACAGTTGAATATATCCCTCTATATGATATACAGATACATGTTGTGGTGCTGTAATACGCTAAGTATTACACTGTTAACCATAAGTTTGGAAGTTCAAACCCACTAGCAGCTCCTGGGAAACTCTTTATAGAGAATCAACTTGACGGCACTTAACAACAACAATATGCTATACAGTACCTGTTTTGTGGAGTCTTGGTGTGGTGCTGTAGGATAAGCTGCAAGATGTATCTGAACCACAAGGTCGCCAGTTCAAACTTACCAGTTGCTCCTTGGAAACCCTATACAGGGTGCTATGAGTAGGAACCGACTCAATGGCACTTTAACAACAAAAATCAGAGTTATAAGGTACAAGATGGTATGACCAGCTCTGCTGTAAAATATATATATAAAAAATGATGTACAAATATTTTTTAATCTTTTCTACACATTTACTTTTGACCAATTGTTAAGTAAAGGACAACATTGTTTTTAAGTATATTACTGATATTCATCTTTAATCAATATAGTTAACCAGCATGTATGCTTACAGAAAATATTATATGGACCATGTGGCATTTAATTAGTGGTTCAAGTCCTCCAGCCACTTAGGGGGAGAAAGATGAGGTTTTCTGTTCCCAAAAAGATTTATAGCCACAGAAACTCTCTATAGAGTTGTTATGAGTTGAAACAGACTCGATGGCATTTACCAGCAACAACACTGCATTTCATGAGTCACTGTAGTTTGTTTAAAAACTGAACATCAGGGTGTCTAAGCCTGATTTATTCACACCCAATCTTTTCTTCCTTTCCATTTATTCCTCTACTGACTTTACCTCCATTCTGTATTCTGTATCTCTCAAGTCTCAATAGGAGTAGTGACTCAGTACTGCTGTAGTATTAACTATGGTGATATTTTGGACCACAATGCCTAGATTTCAAAGTCTGGTTAGGCAAGCTTATAGCAAATTTTAAAATGTGGTTCAGCAACAGTATCGCAAAATCATATTCCTAGCAATTTCTCCAATTCTTGATTTATATGCTAAGGTTCTTTTTTTCTATCCATTTGAATTCTTTGTCATGTTTTAGATTTATATAGTGTTTTCTCATGTATCAGGTGGATCAGTTGTTTGTGCTCAAGTGCTAACCTAAAGGAAAAAATGCCCTGACAATCTGCTTCTGTTTAGATGCCAGCCAAGTTATCTCTGAGGAGAAGCTCTACTCTGTAACATATAAAGTCACCATGACCCAGAAATGACTCAATGGCAAGTAACAACAGCATAAACAGCTTTGTTCTGATAGTGACAAAAATCTGCTCTTAAGATTTCCAGTTAGCGCTTGCAACTATTTATTTTTCTCATACTGGAGAAAAGGAGAAAATGGAGGAGGCTGTTTGGTTGTGGTTTACATGAATTGACACTTTCTCTTCTCACCATAAAACAATCAAATATTCTATGTTATGTCTTAATTTAGAATGAGTATAAGTATATTGGGAAGAGCTGGTGTGTTAAAAGAATGAACAATTTCCTGCAGCAATGAATAGATTCAAGTAGTTATTCATTTTTTGTATCATTCTTTGATTAAAACTTTCAGTAGTTTATGGATTCTACCCTATCATTATATCTAAGAATATTGCTGTTTTGGGAGGCAGGAAAGAAATACCTCCAGGCTAAAAATGGCTTGTAACATGCATAGGGCTTATAGTATGGTGGGACCATGTAGGTAAGGTCTCCTAAAAGTAAAGAAGGTTTCTTGTTTCTAGAGAAAAAATGACTACTTTAGAACAGCTCTTAGTGAACTGAATGGCATCAAATTAAAAATACTTTTGCAAAATGATTCCCAAATTATTCCTTAACAAATCCTTGCAGACCTGTTTCAAATTGTTTGTGATCAGAAATACATAAGATTGAACTTAAAAAAAAAAAAAAAAAGAACAGTTTGAGTTTTATATTGTTATTAAGTACTCTCGAGTCTGTGGCTCTGTAGGATAAGCACTGAACTGCCAACCATAAGGTCGGCGGTTCAGACCCACCAATCACTCCTCAGAAACTCTCTACATGGTCACTATGAGTCAGAACTGACTGGATGGCAGTTAACTACAGTCCAGTTTGCTTTCATTTCACATAAAACCAGTAGTCATATTTGAAGTTACCATTAGAGGGCAGAAAGCAGGGGAAAAAATGTGCACATAGTAGTAGTCAGTGGGTTTCTACAATAAAAAATATTTTTCTAGGTTCTAGAACCTCTGAAAATAATGGTGATAATAACAGCAATTAACACTTAAGAGACACCATAAATGGTACAGTTTTAAGTATTCTGTGCATAATTCATAGAATTATGTTTAATTTCACAAGTACATGAGAGCCACAGTATAACCTTGAGAATATCGCAACTTGCAGGAAAAATATTGAATGATGCAGGAAGCATCAAAATGGAGGAAATACACAAACTACTATACAAAAGAATTGGGGATATCCAGCAATGTCAGGATGTAGCATATAACCAAAATCTGATACTACTGAAGGGAAAATTAGAGCTTCATTGAAGGCACTGGTGATAAACAGCCTCCAGGAAGTGACAGAATGCCAACTGAGATATTTCAATAAATAAACACAATCTGGGAAGTGCTAACTTGTCTATACCAAGAAATTTGGAAGAGCTTCCCAAATGACTGAAAGAGATGCATATTTGTGCTCATTCCAAAGAAAGGTAATCCAACAGAAGATAGAGATAATCAGATAATAGTATTAATAGCACATGCAAGTAAAATTATGCTGAGGATAATTTAAACACAACTGCAACAATACAAAAAAAGTGGCTATGATACTGGGCTCAAACATAGCAACAGTGGTAAGGATGGCATGGGACTGAGCAGTATTTTGTTCTATTGCTAACAGGTCACTGTTAGTCAGAGCCAGCTTGATGATACTGTACAACAACAAATTCATGAGGTAGATACTATCAGTTTCTGTATTTTGATAATGAGAAAACTGAAGTTAACTTATTAGTACAAAATTATTCAATAAGCAATGGTTGTTGTTGTTAAGTGCCGTGGAGTCAATTCTGACCCATAGTGACCCTGTATAGGATTTCCAAGGAGCAGCTGGAGAATTCGAACCACCGACCTTGCAGTTCAAATGACTTTGTAGTCTGAAACATTAGCCCACAGCCCCATACCAGAGCTCCAATGGTAGCACTGGATTAAACCTCAGACAATTTGAATTCCAATTCTGAGCTCTACATCTTCCCATGATAGCAATCTTTTTGGGTTTATTTAGAAATTACAAACAACATTGTGTACAATCACCCTCTGAGCCATGAGAGAGAACAGGACGTTTCTTCAAGCATGATTTGTTGATAAATTACCTAACCTAATTCTACTGCAGTGACTGATAAACCAAGGATTTCCTAGATGGTTTCGTATATATGTTTTGGTAAACAAAGCTAAAATTTTTGGTGCTGCAAACTATAATGTTTTCTGGATAACCTGAACTAATAAACAAGACCTGTACTCGTATTATTATTAACATTGTAAGGGGGAGGTGGAACCCAGAATGGACGAGTAGCAGCATTAGCCAAGCAAATAGCAGTAACATCAGATCCCTGACTGGAGTACTTTGATTGAGGCTGACTGACAATGGGTGTAAGAAGACAGGGTCTATAGCTCATCCTCCAGCTACTTTGGTGGTGGAGGAAGGGTGCAAATAAACAGAAAATAGTTGAGTCTTAATAGTTAACCAGAAGCTCTCTGCATCACTGCCATTTCTAAACTCATTAGCTATGTCACAAATGAGGTCCTGAATGTTAACACTTGTCCCTGAGTACACATTACTTGGCAAGGTAGCTGATGTCCCTATGCAAATGCACAAGAAAATAATTAGGAGATGATGAATAGCACCAATCATATAAAAGAAAGACAGCAAATGAAAATGTGTACTGAGCAGGATTAATGGACCATATGGAATAAAGATTTGAAATACCCATGGTCCATATTTTCGAGGAGATGCTGTCTTATTTTCAGTCAAAATTCAAAACAGGCTGTTTTCTGGAATGTAGCAATTATACTTAGAATATATATAGAAGAATAAAGGTCCATGAGTACTTTCATTATGAGAGCAAAAAATTGAGACACATCGTGCAAAACAGAAGACACTGGCCATACTACTAATAAAACTCATGTGGTAGTCATCACAAACAGAAAGACAGACTATAGACTAGAGTGGAAATCTCAGAAATATTCACAAACACACAGATGCATTTGATACATGATAAAATTGAATTATAAATGAGTGGGGAAAAGATAGATTGCTTGGTCATGGCATTAAGAAATTAGTGTTAAAAAAATTAAAGTGGATTCATACCTCACATCATGAAGAGAGCTATGAGAGTCTTGGTGTAGTGCTGTGGGTTAATGTGCTGGACTGAAAAGTTGTTTGAACTACAAGGTTGGCAGTTCAAGCTCACCAGCAGCTCCTTGGAAACCCTATACAGGTAGGTTCACTATGAGTTGGACCAACTTTGATGGCACCTAACAACAACAATAACTGCAGAAAGTATGTTTGTGCCTGGGGTCTATGGGCACAATTGCTGTCACCTGGGAAAAAGCAGCTTCTATACCATGTGATCAATGATAGACATCAGCCAATACCAACAAAATCAACCTAAACTTAGGTGTATGAATGCAAACTGAGAATAGTGTACACAGTTCCATTCTTTATCTATACCCACAGGAGACAGTTGGTGAAAGCCTAAGAACACATCAACATACAATCATCAATTAAATACAAATATGACAGCATCACAACAATTTCAGTTTACATGAAGAAGCAATGGCTCAAACAAATGATGAAGATGCAGAGCAAGAAAATTTTTCTGAGGAATAAAAGGTAATGAAATTTACTGAAAAAAAATTCAAAAGAATAATGTTTAGTTACCTTCAAAGTACTGACAGAAGATCAAGGATAGCAGGGAGAACAAATAATTCAGAAAAGCACTACACGAACAGACCACATAAATGCAAATTATGAAACAATACAAAACCTGCCATTAGAAATCTAGACAATTAATATTATTTCAGAATTTCAGAAATGGAGAAATCATAGAGAGGGAAAAGGCATAGATTCATAGCAATGGAAGCTCAAATTAGAGAACATGAAGATAAATCTCTAGTATGCTAGAAGAACAATAAGACAAAAAGAATGAAACAATCCAAAGGAAGCCTAAGACTTATGTAGGATACCACGAAGAGGAATATTAGAATTCCAGAATAGGAAGAGGCATTAAAGAGCATGGAGAAATTTGTCTAAGAATTTTTGGAAGAAAATCTCCCTAACATCATGAAAGACAAGAAGCAAGCATACAAGAAGATGAATAAATCCCAAACAAGATAGATCCCCAAAGTAATTTTCCTACAAATATCATAATTAAACTTACAAAATGAAAGAAAAGGAAAGTATCCTGAGAACAGCTCAGGAAACACACAAAAAAATCACATGCAAAGGAGAACCGGTAAAACTAAGCTCTGATTTCTTAAAAGAAACCATGCATGCTAGAAGGTTATAGGATAACACACACACACACAAAAAAAAAAAAAAAAACTCTGAAAAGAAAAAAAAATTTAATCAAGAATCATATATCCAGCAAAACTGTTCCTCAAATGTTGTTGTTGTTGTTAGGTGTCATTGAGGTGGTACCAACCCTGACTTGTTGCCATGCTTGAGCCCATTGATGCTGCCACTTGGCCAATCCATCTCGTTGGGGGTCTTCCTCTGACCATTCACCTTACCAAACATGATATCCTTCTCTAGCAACTGGTCCCTCCTGACAATATGTCTGAAGCATGAGAGATAAAGTTTGGCCGTCCTAGTCTCCAAGGAGCACTCTGGCTGCACTTCCAACACAGATTTGTTGGTTATTTTGGCAGTCCATGGCACTTTCAATATTCTCCTCCAACACCATAACTCAAAGGCATCGATTCTTCTATTGTTTCCCTTATTCACTGTCCAGCTTTCACATGCATATGACGTTATTGAAAATACCATGGCTTGGGTCAGGCGCACCTTAGTCCTCAAGCTGACATCTTTGCTCATCAACACTTTCAAAAGGTCTTGTGCAGATTTGCCTAATGCAATGCCTTGTTTGATTTATTGACTGCTGATTCCATGAGTGTTGATGGTTGATCCAAGTAGAATGAAGTTCTTGACAACTTCAATCTTTCTCCATTAATAAGAATGTTGTTATTGGTCCAGTGGTGAGGATTTTTGTTGTCATTACATGGAGATGCAATTCATACCAAAGGTTGTGCTCTATGATATTCATCAATAAATGTTTTAAGTCCTCTTTACTCTCAGCAAGCAAGGTTGTATCATCTGCATATCGCAGGTTGTTAATGAGTCTTCCTCCAATCCTGATGCTATATTTTTCTTAACATAACCCAGTTTCTTGGATTATTTGCTCAGCATACAGGTTGAATAAGTATGGTGAAAGAATACAACCCTGCCACACACCTTTCTTAATTTGAAACCATTCAGTATTCTCATGTTCTGTTTGAACACTGCCTCTCTTTGTGCATGTAGATTCCTCATGAGCACAATTCAGTGTTCAGGAATACTCATTCTTCGCAATGTTGTCCATAGCTTGTCATGATCCACACAATTGGAAACATTTGCGTGGTCAATAATAAAGCATAGGTAAACATCTTTCGGTATTCTCTGCTTTCAGCCAAGATCCATTGAACATCAGCAATGATATCCCTTGTTCTACGTCATCTTTTGAATCCAGCTTGAACCTCTGCATGTTCTCTGTTAAAGCATGCTTGCAGCCATTTCTGTATTACCTTGAGTAAAACTTTACTTGCGTGGGATATCAAAGATATTGTCCGATGATTTCCGCATTCTGTTGGGTCACCTTTCTTTGGAATGGGCACAGATACAGATCTCTTCCAATCAGTTGGCCATATAGTTGTCTTCCAAATTTCTTGTCATAGATGAGTGAGTCGATTCAGTGCCGCCTCACTTTCCTGAAAGGTTTCAATTTTTATTCCATCACTTCCTGATGCCACATTATTCTTCATATAATCCAGATTCTTGGATTATTTTTTCAGCATACAGATTGAATAAGTATGATAAAAAATACAACCCTGGTACACACATTCATTATCTCCTTGTTCTGTTTGAAGAACAGCCTCTTGGTCTATGTACAGATTCCTCATGAGCACAATTAAACATTCTGGAATATTCATTCTCTGCAATGTTGTCCATAAATTGTCTAGATCTGCATTTTTGAAAGCCTTTGTGTAGTCAATAAAACATGGACAAGCATCTCTCTGGTATTTTCTGTTTCCAGCCAAGATACATCTGATGTCAGCAATGATAACCTTTGTTCCATGTCCTTGTCTGAATCCAGCTTTAACCTCTGGCAGTTCCCTGCCAATGCAAAGTTGCAGCCATTTTTGCATTATCTTTAACAAAATTTCCCATGCATGTGATACTGTCTGATGGTTTCCACATTCTGTTGTGTCATATCTCTTTGGAATGGACACAAATTTGGATCTCTTCCAAACAGTTGGCAAGGTAGTCTTCTAATTTTCTTTTCATAGATGAGGAAGTGTCTCTAGTTCTGTATCAGTTTCCTGAAAGATTTCTATATATGTTCCATCAATTCCCAGAGCATTATTCTTTGCCAATGCTTTCAGTGCACCTTGGACTTCTTCCTACAGTGTTATTAACTCTTGACCCTATGCTACCTCTTGAAATGGTTGAACACCGCACATTTCTTTTTGATATAGTGGCTCTGTATTCCTTCCATTTTCTTTTGATGCTTTCTCCATCATTCAATATTTTTCCCATAAATCCTTCAATATTGCAAGTCAAGTCTTGCATTTTTTTTTTCTTCATGTCTTTAGCTTGAGAAATGCTGAGTGTGTTCTTCCATTTTGGTTTCCTAATTCAAGTTCTTTGCACATTTCATTATAATATTTGATTTAATCTCTTGAGCTGCCCTTTTAAATTTTCTGTTCAGCTCTTTTACTTCCACGATTTTTCTATTTGGCCCCGCATCTCTACACTGAAGAGCAATTTTCAGAGTCTCTTCTGACATCAGTTCTGGTCTTTTCCTTCCTTCTGTCTTCTTAATGTTCTTTTGCTTTCTTCTGGTATAATGGTCTTGATGTCATCCCACAACTCTTCTGGTCTTAGGTCATTAGTGTCTAATTCTTCAAACTTGTTCTTGAGATGATCTCTAAATTTAGATGGTGCATGTGTTCAATATCATATTTTGGTCTCATTTTATTTTTCCTTTTTAAAGAAAGGTACACAAAATTACTTATCAATATTTTACAAAACTGAATAACGATAACATGGGTCTTTTCTTAACTAAAGTTTGAAAACAATCCTATTTTACAATTGCACTGTAGCACTGATTGCTCATCTGTTTCCATCTGTCTTCAACTGTAATTGTTGTCTTCCGTAATTAAGCTTGCCTGTAATGTATTAGATAGTTATGAGCATTAGAGGTCATACATTTTCTGTTCATGGGTTTCCTCAAACAGAAACTTGCTTTAGAGTTGTTCCTCCAAGCAACTTTTGAAATTGGGTTTATTTCTTTAACTGTTGTTGTTGTTGTTAAGTGCTTTAGAGTCAATTCCCACCCATAGTGATCCTATATAGGGTTTCTGAGGAACAGCTGAACAACCAACCTTTCAGTTCAAACTGAGAAGTAGTAGGAAGCTTTCAGTTACAAGTAACTGAATACCTGACTAAAGGTGACTTCTTCCACATCAGTTGTTTTTCTCACATAAGAAATGTAGAGGTTTTTGTTGTTGTTGTCAGGTACCATCAAGTCAGAACCGACTCATAGCAACCCCATGCACAGCAGAATGAAACAATGTCCGATCCTGGGCCAACCTCACTGCCGCTGCCACACTTGAGCCCATCAATGATGCCACCTGGCCAATCCATCTCGTTAGGGGTCTTCCTCTTTTTCTCTGACCCTCCACCTTACCCAGCATGACATCCTTCTCCAAAGACTGTTCCCTCCGGACAATATGTCCAAAGTATGAGAGACGAAGCTTAGCCATCTTGGCATCCAAGGAGCACTCTGGCTACACTTCTTCCAAAACAGATCTATTGGTTCTTTTGACAGTCCATGGAACTTTCAGCATTCTCCTCCAACACCACAACTCAAAGGCATCAATTCTTCTACGATCTTCCTTATTCACTGTCCAGCTTTCGCATCCATATGAGGCTATTGAAAACACCATGGCCTGGGTCAGGCGCACCTTAGTCCTCAAGCTGACATCTCTGCTCTTCAATACTTTAAAAAGGTTGGCAGTTACTGAATTGCTTCAGTATAGCTCAGCAGCATCAGGGCTTTCAGTCAGCTTCTCACTGATTTTCTTGACCTTTTTCTCCTGGTCACAAGCTATCTGGGGCTGCTCCAAGTTTCAGGTCCCCACTTGACAAGCAAGGGAGAATAGGGCTTTTTCTTGTGCAGCTCTTTTTATCCTGGTGTGAAATCTTTCCCAGAAGCGCCCAAGAGACATCCTTTCATGAGCCATTGTCCAAAATTGGACCACATGCCACACCCTTGAAACCAAGCAAAATGAAAACTTTGACCACTTTAATCTTTTTTCCATTTATTTTGATGTGTTTCTTTGTTCTGTTCAAACAACTACCTCTTGGTCTATGTACAGTTTTCTTATGAGCACAAAGGAAATCTGTAGAATTCTTTGATTTCATCATTACTGGCTTCAGTGGTTGGTGCATAAATTTCAATAATAGTTGTATTAATTGGTCTTCCTTGTAGGCACACAGGTACTATCATTTCATAGACAGTGTTGTACTCTAAGATACATGTTGAAATGTTCTTTTTGATCATGAATGCAACACCATTACTCTTCAATTGTCATTTCCATCATAATAAAGCATTTGATTGTCAGATTCAAAATGACCAATACCAGTCAATTTGAGCTTATAAATGCTTAGGATATTGAGGTTTATATGCTCTGCTCCATTTTTGACAACTTCCAGTTTTCTTAGATTCATACTTCATACATTTCATGTCCTGATTATTAATGGATAAGTTTCTCCTTATTTTGAGTTGTGCACTATCAGCAAATGAAGATCCTGAGAGCTGTACTCCATATCATCATGGTCAACTCTACTTTGAGGTGGCAGCTTTTCCTAGTTGAATTCTGAGTGTCTCTGAAACTGAGTGGTTTATCTTCTTGAACCATATCTGACAATATTCTAGTGATATTCTTCATGCTTCAATATTCTGATTCTATCTGACAGTGTTCCACAGCTATTCCAAAGGTTTTCAGTGGGTAAAGATTCAGAAATAGTCCACCTCTTGTTTTTCATAGCCTGTCTTTGTCTGGAAGGTCAATTGAAAGCTGTCTACTATAGGTGACCCTGCCAGCATTCAGAATACTTATAACATTGTTTCCAGCACCACAGAAATATGTAAGCCACCACACTATAGCAAAATGACACATGAGTCATGAGAAGAAGTAGGTAGAATAATTTCAACATCATTTGCTTTAGTGATTGATGCATAATAGTGGTATCAACTAGTCTTCTTTGTATGCTTCTGGGTATTATCCTATAACAGACTGCACTGAATGTCAAGATAGATCTTGAAATGATCGTTTTGAGAATGAATAGGATGCTGTTCCTCATCAATTTGTAATTCCCAGCATAGTACACCGTATGATTCAGAATGAGCAATACTTGCCTATTTAAATGAATAATGCTTAGTATATCCATCTTTCTGAGTTCTGTCAAATCTTTACATTCCATGTTTCAGTTACTAATGGATGTTTGCAACTGTTTCTTCCTATTTTGAGTTGTGTCCCATCAGTAAATAAAGGTCCCGAAAGCTTTGCTCATTCAATATCATTAAGGTCAACTCTACTTTGAGGAGACACTTCTTCCCCAGTCACATTTGTGTGCCTTCCAAACCGAGGGACTCGTCTTCTAACACGATATCAGGCATAGTACAAAGTACAGATCACAAAAAATCAAGGAAAAAGGGAAGAAAAGGGAAAGATAGGGAAACCTAAACATACTTTTCCTTTCAGTGCTTTCTTACTCATCAATAAGCTGAAGTAAAATAAAAACATTTGAATTACTTTTGTAAATTGTTTCAATTTACCTGTTAAGAACAAAGTACATATGCATTTGTGAGCTAGGAGATGTGAACTGAATAATTTTTGTCATTCCACGTGAGTCAAAAATCTATATAGGGTTTCAGAGACTGCAAATCTTTGAGGGAGTGTATAGCCTCATCTTTCTGTCTCAAAGAGGCTGGTGGATTTGAACTGTTGACCTTGTGGTTAGCAGCCCAATGCCTAACCCAAGCTCCATAAATTCTCATTGCTTGACCCATAAATGAGTAATCAAATTTCTTGTCCCCACATTAGAAACTAAAGTTTGGTTAAACTTCTCTACTAGTTCCAAGTCTCAGAACTTTGGATCATCATAGTCCTCAGCCAACATACTACTGCTAACACAGTTCCTCTCCAGAGAACAGGCTGACTTCAGTGTAAATATCATGATGTCACCTGGTCATCCCACTTCTTCACATAATTTTCTACACCTATCCTGGTTTCCATAAAAGAAACAGGCTTTTTCTGGAGTTCTTGGAGACACTGGCAGATCTTGTAGTCAGAGTGTTCTCCTATTGTAGTAGCTCCCCTCCCTCACTACTACATAGTTGTTTATCTTTCTTTCTGAATAAAATGTATCCCTATCAAGTCTGGGTTTGTTTTTATTTAATATTATTTACAATGACATTAAATAGTAAATTAAGAACATCATGACAAACTGAGAAACCATGAGTCCAAAAAAGCTTTTCTTTTTTAATGACAGTTTTATCTTGCTTCTGAACAAGTGTCTTATATTTTTTATTTCATTTGTTCTTGCAAATGGTGAAGCTAGCCTTGCTCAGCAGTATTGAGTCCCTGGCAAGGATACGACAGCAGCATACAGGCTGGTTCTATGGAAGTTACTGTTCTTTGACTATCCTTCCAGGTCTCTCCACATGGCAAACCTGTTCAGTCCTTTCTTCCAGCTTGTTAGGACGAACTCCCCTCATATGCACACCATAGCTCTGATCTGCTCAACATCTATACTGTTTACTTATTTCTTTAACAAAAGGGTCTGTGCCAGTGGCTTTGCTGATGGTGAGCTCTATCTGTCCTTTTCATTTCTTCTCTATATGTTTGTTATTGTTAAGTGCCCTTGAGTTGATGTTAACTCACAGTGACCTTCTATAAGGTTTCTAAGGAGCAGGTGGTGGGTTTGAACTGTCAATCTTGCAGTTACCAGTCAAGTGCTTATCCTACAGCTCCACACCAGGACTGATTTATATAGTAGCTCATTGTAGAAGCTGTGAACTGAGGTTTGTAGTGTCAGGAATCCAGCAAAGAAAGCTGGAAAATGGCAGAGATGAGTGAGTGCCTCCTGTGCCTCCTCACTTTCTTGATAGATTAGTAGTGGGATTAAAGGTAGTGTGCCCCACACTTTGTGCAAAGATCTGGAATCAGAAAACCAAAAATGAAGAACATGTTCAGCATTTCTCAAGCTGGGGAATTGAAGAAAAAACTCAAGCCTCAACTTTCATTACTGAAAGGTTCTCTGGGAAAATTATTGAATGATGCAGAAAGCATCAAGAGAAGATGGAAGGAATACACACATTCACTGTACCAAAAGGAAATGGTTAATGTTCAACCATTTCAAGAGGTAGCATATGATCAAGAGTCAATGATACTGAAGGAGGGAGTCCAAGGTGCATTGAAGGAATTGGCAAAGAA
>NW_006408600.1:8214624-8224299 GCF_000296735.1 Chrysochloris asiatica
CAAGCCATGGTATTTGCAATAACCTATATAGATGCAAAAGCTGGACAGTGAATAAGGAAGACCATAGAAGAATTGATGCTTTTGAACCAACAGATCCATTTTGGAAGAAGGGCTGCCAGAGTGCTCCTTGGAGGCCAAGATGGCCAAACTTCATCTCTCATACATTGGACATATTGTCAGGAGGGACCAGTTACTGGAGAAGGATATCATGTTTGGTAAGGTGAAGGGTCAGAGAAAAAGAGGAAGACCCCCCAATGAGATGGATTGGCCAAGTGGCAGCAGCGATGGACTCAAGTGTGGCAACAGTAGTGAGGTTGGCCCAGGATCGGGCAATGCTTCATTCTGATGCACATAGGGTTGCTATGGGTTGGTCCTGACAAGATGGCACCTAACAACAACAACAGCCCCACCCTTAATCTTCTTGTTGGTTTATCACATCAATTCACATCATGGGGTATAGCTACATCTGAATTTCCAAGCCACTGAAAATCCTGGCCCAGTAAAGTACATACGAAACCTTAGTTATCACAGTAACCTTCTGCATTTACTGGTCTCTCCTGACATCATAACCAAAATTTCAGAGATGAGTCTAGGCATCCTCATTTCTAAGGAGCATTCTGGTTGTGCTTCTTCAAGCAAAAATTGTCCTTCTGGCAATTCATGGTGCTTTCAGTATTCTCCACCAATACCTTATTCAAATGCATTGTTTCTTCTGCAGCATTTTCCTCATTCATTGTCCAACTTTCACATTCATATGAAGTGACTGTAAATACTACATTGTGGGTCAGGCACACCTTAGTCCTCAAAGTGATATCTTTGCTCTTTAATACTTTAATGAGGTATTTTGCAGCACACTTGTCTAATGCATTATGTCACTTGATTTCTTGACTGATGATTCCATTAGCATTGATTGTGGATCCAAGCAAAATAAAGTCTTTGATAAATTCAATCCTTTCTCCATTTCTCATGATATTATTTTTTTGTCCAGTTGTGATTTCTGTTATAGAAGCACTAAGTAACTAAGGAAAATGCCAATATATCAGTACAAAAGCTAAAGAAGCTGTTGGAATACAAAATGATGTGTGGGTGTATTTGTAGTAATGGTGGGCTCCAAAAAGTTTGTGGAAAATGGAATTCAAAGATAACGGAATTTTCCCACAAACTTTTTGAAGTTCTCTCAATTTGAAGGATTAAGAGTGGCTGTGAGTCCAAACCCCATACGATTATCAGGTGAGCACTTTACCACTGTGCCATCAAGGCTCCTTGGATTAGGCTTAGTCTTATAAACCTTTGGTTTATAAGAAATTTGGAAGACAACTATCTGGCCAACTGATTGGAAGAGATCCATATTTGTGCCCATTCCAAAGAGAGGTGACCTAATGGAATGCGGAAATCATCGGACAATCTCTTTGATATCTCAAGCGAGTAAAGTTTTGCTAAAGGCAATACAGAAACGGCTACAGTCACACATTGACAAAGAACTTCCAGAGGTCCAAGCTGGATTCAGAAGAGTTCATGGAACGAGAGCCATCATTGCTGATGTCTGATAGATCTTGGATGAAAGCAGAGAATATCGGAAAGATGTTTACCTGTGCTTTATCTACTATGCAAAGGCTTTTGATTGTGTAAATCATGACAAGCTATGGACAACATTGAGAAGTATGAGTATTCCAGAACACTTAATTGTACTTCTGAGAAATCTGTACCTGGACAGAGAAGCAGTTGTTCGAACAGAGTATGGGAACACTGAATGTTTTAAAATTGGGAAAGGTGTGCAACAAGGTTGTGTTCTTTCCATACTTATTCCATCTGTATGCTGAGCAAATAATATGAGAAACTGGGTTCTATGAAGAAAAACGTGGCATCAGGATGGAGGAAGACTATGCAGATGATACAACCTTGCTTGCTGAAAGTGAAGAGGACTTGAAACATTTACTGATTAAGATCAAAGAGCACCATGGACTGCCAAAAGAACCAATAGATCTGTTTTGGAAGAAGTGCAGCCAGAGTGCTTCTTAGAGGCCAAGATGACTAAACTTCATCTCTCATACTTTGGACATACTGTCAGGAGGGAACAGTTGCTGGAGAAGGATGTCATGCTGGGTAAGATGGAGGGTCAGAGAAAAAGAGGAAGACCCCCAACGAGATGGATCGGCCAGGTGGAAACATTGATGGCATCAAGTGTGGCGGCGGTAGTGAGGTTGGCCCAGGATCGGACATTGTTTCGTTCTGCTATGCATGGGGTCACTATGAGTCGGTTCCGACTCAATGGCAACTGACAACAACAACAACAACCCTCTTCTAATTAGGAAAGATTTTCAAGATTATGGCATGCAACACCTTTTATCTTACAAGGCATAAAATGGAGATTTGAGCAGAGAAAGAAGAACCCTACTACCACCAAGATAGAATAGCCAGAAGTGGATTGTGTCCTTTAAACCTGGGGTCTTTGCACTCTGAAGTTTTTAGATGCAAGTGAAGTATAATGCCAAGATATAAGAAGATGTTCAAGGATCATGGGACCTACAGATGCTGAAAGGAGACAAGAATCTTTTCCTAGAATCAGAAAAGAGAAAGCCTTCACTCAAGAGCCCATGCTCTGAATGTGGATTTCTAACTTCTTCAATGTGAGAAATTAAATTTCTTGTTGTTAAAAACATCCACTTTTGGTAGACAGATAACATACTTTTTAAAGTAGAGGATCAGCAAAAAGGAGAAAGAGCTCCAAGGAGATAGATTGATACTGTGGCAGCTGTAATGGGCTCAAAAATAACAACAATTGTGAGGATGACACAGATCTGGGAAGTTTTTCCTTCTGTTGTGCCTAGGGTCATTAAGACTTGAAACCAACTTATTGACACCTAAAACAGCAAAAACAAAAAAAAAACCTCACCACTGAACCAATAAACAACATTCTTATCAATGGAGAAAAGACTGAAGTTGTTAACCACTTCATTTTTCTTGAATCAACTATCAACACTCATGGACGCAGCAGTCAAGAAATCAAACGATGTATTGCATTAGGCAAAACTGCTGCACAAGATCTTTTTAAAGTGTTGAAGAGCAAAGATGTCAGCTTGAGGACTAAGGTGTGCCTAACCCAAGCCATGGTATTTTCAATAACCTCATAAACATGTGAAAGCTGGCCAGTGACTAAGGAAAGCCATGGAAGAATTGATGCTTTTGATTTATGGTGTTGGAGGAGAATATTGAAAGTGCCATGGGCTGACAAAAGAACCAATAGATCCATTTTGGAAGAATTGTAGCCAGAGTGCTCCTTGGACGCCAAGATGGCCAAACTTCGTCTCTCATAGTTTAGACATATTGTCAGGAGGGACCAGTTACTGGAGAAGGAGATCATGTTTGGTAAGGTGGAGGGTCAGAGAAAAAGAGGAAGACCCTCAGTGAGATGGATTGGCAAAGTGGCACCATCAGTGGGCTCAAGTGTGGCAACAATTGTGAGGTAGGCCCAGGACCGGGAAGTGTTTCTGTTGTGCATAGGGTCACTATGCACTGACTTGATGGCACCTAACAACAACAACAATGGCATAACAGAAATACAACAAGTATGTGGCTTCAACAGGCAGAAATTTATTTTCTCACAGTTTAAGAGGGTAGAAGTCTAAATTCAAATTATCATTGCTAACAGAAGATGTTTTCTCTCATTTGGCTCTGTAGGAATGTCCTTTTTTCTTTGTTTTCTTTTTCCTTGCTCCTCTAAAATCTTGATGTGCCAAGGCATGTATTTTACTCCATATCTCTGTGTTCTCTTGTTTAATTTCTCTTTCTCTCTCTCTTTTTAAATTATTATTATTATTATTTACAGACAAGACAGGCAATTTATTAAGCCAGTTTCATTTGTTTTACTGCTTCTTGTTGGCTGTTGCTCCAAGTTGTACAGTGATTCTCTTCAGATCGCTCTGTCCTCTAATGCATCAGTTTTCAGCATCTCACTTAATCCTTTTCCTCCATTTTGATCCACTGCTGAGCTTAGAGGACTTGTTGGGCCACACTATTGGAGTGTGGGCCGAATGCTTGAGCATGATCCAGTTTCTCGGTTGCCCTATGATAATGGATTTACCCTCAGCTCAGGCCAGGGAGTACTGGTGCCTGCTGTAGAATCCCTTTGTGACCCATCACCTCACATTAAGGGTAACAGCCCCACCTGAGCAAAACCAGACCACCCTCGCTGACTTTTATGAAGGCTGACAGCAATGCAGGGAGTTACCAATGGCTTCTCTCCAGATGGCAACCCACTGTTCTTAAGAAACCCTGTTCAGAAATTGGCGGTCTTTGAACAGTTCCTGTGTGGAACCACTTCTCATGGTCTTAGGGAGCAAGCTCTTTAAGCTTGGTCAGTTTCACAATATCTCTCCATTTGGGAATTTTCATCTTCCAGTGCTTTTTAAGGAAGGCTGTCAGAGCTTTGAGAAACTCTTACTACTTCATGGCTTTTGCAGTCATTCCAGGCATCTGCCACTTGGGGGAAAATATAATCTCTTCTTATATCTCAAAAGATATTGACTCAGATGGGGTTTGATGGCGGATAAGGTAGAGATGCAGTGAAGATCTCTGTCAGCAGTAACACAGAATGCCAGGCAAAGTGGGTTCAGGGTAGCACTCCAAAACTCTAAACCACATATGTAGGAATATTTTAAAAGTTTGAAAGCTTATATCTAGTGGAACTTGAAGAGGAAGCAAGAAATCTCGTACTTTTTAATCTGCCAGGCTCAGCGGCCTGGAACCAACCTCACTACCGCTGCCATACTTGAGTCCATCAATGATGCCACCTGGCCAATCCATCTCGTTAGGGGTCTTCCTCTTTTTCTCTGACCCTCCACCTTACCCAGCATGACAACCTTCTCCAGTGACTGTTTCCTCCGGACAATATGTCCACAGTAGGAGAGACGAAGCTTAGCCATCCTGGCCTCCAAGGAGCATTCTGACTGCACTTCTTCCAAAACAGATCTATTGGTTCTTTTGGCAGTCCATGGTGCTTTCAGTATTCTCCTCCAACACCACAACTCAAAGGCATCAATTCTTCTATGATCTTCCTTATTTACCGTCCAGCTTTCACATCCAGCTTTTGCAGCGTATAAGGAAGTTGGCCCAGGATCGGGCAGTGTTTCGTTCTGCTGTGCATAAGGTTGCTATAAATTGGTACCGACTCGATGACTTCTAACAACAACAACAAGTCCCTGGATAGGAATATCATGTTTGGTAAAGTGGAGAGTGGAAGAAAAGAGGAAGATCTCCAATGAGCACAGTGGCAGCAGCAATAGATTCAAATGTAGCAGAGATTGTGGGGTTGGCTCAGGACCAGGAAGTATTTCATTCTGTCACTATGAGTCCATAAGGACCTGACAACAACAACAGCAAGGGAAACTTGAGAAGCACATTTGGAAAACAGACAGAAACAGTGTGACTGTTTTTAGGTGCCCTCAAGTCAGCACCAACTCATAGAGATCCTATGCAAAACAGAAGGGAAGTGTGATTTTATTTCATTTCTACTTTAGTTGGAATTCCTACAGTATTCTAGTGTAAACTATACTTTTTGTTTTTCATTGTTTTTATTAAGTGCTGTGGAGTTGATTTCAACTCAGGGCAACCTTGCATAGAGTTCCTGATGCTTTATAGTTCATGGAAATAAATATATCTTTTTCCTTTAATATAAAACTGTGAATTACATGGTGAGATTTCCTAATGTTGAATTACTCAAAAAAATACCCCACTTGAACTTGTGGTTTTATTGTTAAATCAATATTTCATGCTTACAGTACTAAGTCTATGTAAGAATTTTTCACAACTCATATTTTAAGTACTAAAAATGTTTGTTTTACCCTCCTTCCATTTATTTTTTTCTCTTGTAGTTTTTGTATCTTTTATTTCCTTCTCCTTCTTCCCCCAGATACTTTAATTGCCTCTAAGTACAATTTTCAACAAGGCTAGTTTCAATCAGTTCCTTGGAAACAGCCTTCCTGGAGACCTTTTACTACTATCTGGGCAGTTTTAACTCTAGGATTAAAGCATAGCTATCATTCTAAGACTTCCTTTTTATGTTATCCTTTGAATTCTTTTGCTTTATCCTGGCTTGGGTTCCTTGTTTATGGACCACCATCTTCCTGTTAAGGAGTCCTGATGGTCTTGTGGGTTAGGCTTTGGGCTGCTAACTGCAAAGTCAGAGGTTCAAACCCACCAGTTGCTCTGTAGAAGAAAGATGAGGTTATCTGTTCCTATAAAGATTTACAGTCACAGAAACCTTATATAGGGTTGCTATGAGACAGAATTGACTTGAAGACTGTGGGTTCAAGTTTTGAAGATCTTCCTCTTACAAAGTTTATTGCCTTATACTTGAATCGGCCATCAGATGAAGCTCAGGAGATACAGACTGGCAAAGGCATGGAAAGAAGGCGCTTAGCAAGTCAGACTTCTCCTATCTAGGCTGACTGCACACTAGGCCTGGTGCTCATTTATCATCCTGGGATCTTTCTGTCATTCTGATGATTCCTATTTCCCATTTACTTTATTTACCTTTGATTTAGGGAAGAAATTTTCTGATAGCTGAGAAAAAGTATGCTGGGGAGATAAAACTGTTGAGACAGTTCATGGTTTAATGATGTGTTTTCATTCTAGCCTCACATTTAATTGCTATTTTAATAGAGCCTAGAATTCTAGATCAGAAACATCTCCTGTCAGAATTTGTCAAAGACATTATTATTTCTGATCAGTTTCATATCCCTTCTCCTTTCTATGGCGCCAGTAGAATTTTCTACTTGTCAACAGTGTTCTGAAATTTTACAGTAATGTACCTTGATGTGAGCCAATTTTCATATATTTTGCTGGGAACATTAGTTTAGAAATACATTTCCTTTGGTTTTGTTGTTGTTGTTGTTATGTGCCGTGGAGTCGGTTCCGACTCATAGCGACCCTGTACAGGGTTTCCGAGGCTATACATCTTTACGGGAGCAGAACGCCTCATCTTTCTCCCGCGGAACTGCTGGTAGTTTCGAACTGTTGACCTTGCGGCTTGCAGCCCGATTCGTAACCACTACGCTACCAAATAATTATTTCATTGATCATGTGCCCCAGCTCAATATTTTTTTCTGTTCTACTTTTGTGGGAACTCTGTTATAAGACTACTGAACCTCTTGAACAAATTCTTTAATATTCTTATCTTATTTTTCTTGTAGCAATCTCTTTGTTTCTGATCTATTGTCTGTGACATTTTCTCAATGCTATCTTCTGAAATGTCAGTTGGTTTTAAAAATCTGACCTCCCTTTTATTTTTTTCTTGAATATTCCTTTACATAATGGCCTTTTTGTTTGTTCATCTATCCAGTATCAGTGTTTAATTTGAGGGTTTTTATGAGATTTTATTTTGCAATTTCTTTTCATATATTTAACCTATGAATCACTTTTTCTTATTATTCCATATTAGATCTTTTTGTGAAGTGTTTGGTCATATTATTTTTTTCTTGCTAAATAGTATAGAGAATAAAAACTGATTTTAATCACTCAGAACTTTTGTATAGTACATTTGAGTTTTATCTTTCACTTGAAGATTTTCTTAAGTAATTTGTTTTCTGGGACCCATGGGCCTGTCATGTTGTTACTGTTGTTGTTAAGTGCTGTTGACTCATAGTGACCCTCTATAGGGTTTCTGAGGAGTGTGAGTTTGAATCGTTGACCTGGCAATTCACATAAACCTTGCGGTCCAATGCTGTATCCTACAGTGCCATATCAGGACCCCATGAGGTTGTCATATACACCTGAAAATGTTTTTTTTCAGTCTCTTATGTGGAGAGTAAAAGGTAACAAACATTTCTTTAGCAAAAGTTCCCAGCATTTTAAATTCAGCATGAATATGGATAGCTGAACCCTGTATTCATGGAAGTGCCCATGGGGTCAGCTCCACGAGTGTGGAACTAAACTCAGCAGTCACACAGAGCCTGCCCTTAGACAGGCCCCACACTTGGTTTAAGTTATCTGCTGTTGCCGTCTTGAAAACCCAAAACCCACTGCCACTGAGTTGATTCCAACTCATGGTGATCCAGCATAGCAGCTGGTACACTGAACTGTCAAGTTGCAGTTAGCATTCCAGTGCTTATCCACACAGTGCCATTGTTGCCACCTTATAAATCCTAATAAATTTTGAATAAGGGGTCCTCTCTTTAACTTTGCATTGGGTCTCACAAATTATAGCCAATTCTGGGTACTCACACCCTGAACTCTGCAGATACAACCTAGCATTACTTTCTCTAGTTTTCCTTGTGGATGGGAAAGGGGTATTTTCGCTTAGTAGCAGGTAATCTTGGGATCTACTTCTCAATTGGACTTTAAGCAGTTTTTCCTTATTTTAGCATTGCTTTCCATACTCCCCTCTTCTCCTTTCCCCTCAAAGTTATTGTGTCTAAGTCTAGTTTCCTGTGGCTAAGATCGCAAAAAGCTGCCAGCTGACTTTTTCTAACACTCATCTACAAGGCTGTCACCTAAATCCAGATGGCATGTTAACCAGCGATTGCTTTTCTCCCCACTGAAAAGGTTGCTGTCAATTAAGAGTGGGGTGGAGTTCTTTGACTGGATGGTGTTATGGATTTGATTTAATTGTGTCACCTAAAAATATGTTGGGGAATCCTAACCTATACCTGCAGATGCAATCTTATTTTGACATATGGGGTTTCCTTTGTTATGCTAATGGGGCCATATCAATTGACTTGTGTGTGTTTTAAATGTAATTACTGAGGAGTCACAAGAACAGATTACTCACAAAGAAGAAAGCACAAAAAGGAAGAAGAGATGCTGAAGAACCAAGAATGTTAAGAAGAATGCTAAAGGAGTTGAGATAAAGATTGTTCTCCAGCGATGACGCAGAGAGAGCCTTCCCCTAGATGCAGCACCCTGTACTCAACATCTACCTCTTTAAACTGTGATAAAGTGCATTTCTATTTGTTACAACCAATCACTTTGTGGCACTTCTGTTGCAGTAGCACTAAGAAACTAAGACAGATGTAAATCCACTCTGGCCCTGGGCCTGGCATACTTTTAACACATGTCTTTTTTTTGATGGTCACATACTTCATGTCCCTTTGTTGACTAGTGGAGCTTAGAAAGAACACTACCTAAGTGTTCTTTCTAAGCTCCACTAGACATCAAATCATAATTCCAAATGGGTGTTTCTTGCATAAAACTATCTCAAGGAAAAAAATCTTACATTTATGTAATTTATAACACTGAAATTATAACAAATATTCACATATGTTATTCTATAGTTTGAAATACTGTTTACTTGGATCTTTACAGCAATGGGGAGGGGGTAATTATTATTTCCCTATTTTACAGGAAAGGAACTTGAAGTTTGAAGTGGCTAAGTGATTGCTCCATAGTTCACAATAAAAGTAAGTGGCAGACATTCCATAGATTCCTGTTGACCTGGAGATGAGAGAGATAAGAGGAAGAGCTGGTTGGTCTGAAGTGTGGTGAGAGCTGGGGACTCCTCAGCCCATGGAAGATAAGGACATAGCCATGGAGGGCTAGAGCTGAGAGCAAAGCAGCCAGCTGATATGAGAGTGAGGGGAGACACATAAGAACTCCGAAACTTGTAGATAGTACCCATTTGACCTAGCTTCAATGGCTTGATAATCAGAACTCAACTAGAGGAAGATTTAAAAAAAAATT
>NW_006408600.1:8225159-8226840 GCF_000296735.1 Chrysochloris asiatica
TTTTTAATTACCTAGCAAAAAAGGAAAAAAGTAAATTGTAGAACTGAGTCTCAAAACTATTGATCTAAATATCTTTGTTCCCACTGTAAATATGAAAGTCAACTTCATCTGATAGACAAAGGTTTCTCTTTTTCATTCTCTTTTACAACTCCACTGTAACTTATTTTCTTCATTAAGGGACAATAATCCTTCTGCCTTTCCCTCTTGGTCAAGAGTTGCTAGCAAACAGTACTCGAGTATATTAACTAAATATTTCCCTTAGCAACTAACTCTTTATAGTCCAAGATAAATACAAGGCTGCTTTGTATTGCAACCTAGACTAGAGTTACAATGTATATATTAATTTAATGCCACTCCTAAAAATATTTATTAACCATCTCACAGGTTCTTTAAAAAGAGAAGAACTGACTTCTCTGTAATTGTCTAATGACATAGAAATGAAGATATCATTACAAATGACCAAACAGCTAGCTGGAGAGATGAGTTTTTTAAAAAAGGATTTTCCTAACTGTCATATTTGTTGTTGTTGCTGTTATGTGCCATCAAGTTGGTTCCGACCCATAGTTACCCTGTATAGGGTTTCCGAGGGTGTAAATCTTTACTGTCATATTTAGTTTCATTAAATTTCAGTGAAACAATTAAAATGTTATGGGAAGTTATATATAGGTGAATTAAAAAATAATTGGTGAAATAAAGCTCTATGTATAAAGTCATATAGTTGGATAAAATATTGAGATTTTAAAATCACTGATTATGCAAAATGTCAGCCTCCCTTAAGTGTAAAGGTTGAGATTAAATTTCATGCATGAGGACTTTAGCATCTTTGATTTTGTCTTCCTTAAACTGCATAATTTCTAAAATGAAAGTATGTACTGAGTCTTTGGTGTGGCGCTGTGGGTTAATGCTCCAGACTGCAAACCCATTTGAACTGCAAGGTTGGCGGTTCAAGCTCACCAGCTGCTCCTTAGAAAACCTATACAGGGTCACTATGGGTCAGAGCCAACTCGATGGCACTTTACAACAATAACTCTTTGTCTCTTGAATTCAGCTATGGAATCTTTAATTCAGTTAGGCTAAATATTCAGATTACTAGTCATATTTACATGATTTAATTTTCCCTTGCCATTCTTGAGTTTGTTGCTGTTAAGTGCCATTGAGTTGATTCTGACTCATACTGACCCTATATAGGGTTTCCAAGGAGTGGCTGGTGAGCTTGAATTGCCAACCTTGAGGTTCAAACCAACTTTGCAACCCAGCACATTAGCCCATAGTGCTACACCAGGACTCCTTGGTTTGGGTAGCACCATTTTTATGAAACAAATAGTAACTGAATAATTCATCCGGATAACTGGATTACCATAGTACTGAAAAGGCTTAAACACACAAAATTCTGAAATAAAAGACTATTGACATATTGTCAGGAGGGACCAGTCACTGGTGAAAGATATCATGTTTGGTAAGGTGGCGGGTCAGAGAAAAAGAGGAAGACTCCCAGTGAGATGGATTAACAAAGTGGCAGCATCAGTAAGCTAAAGATTAACAACCATTGTGAGGTTGGCCCAGGACCAAGCAGTGTTTTGTTCTGTTGTGCATTGGGTCACTACCAACTTGATGGCACCCAACACTAGCAACAACATAGCAAGAGATAACTCTAGTTTATACAGAATAAATAAAATCTGTA
>NW_006408600.1:8227563-8228582 GCF_000296735.1 Chrysochloris asiatica
CTACTTGACCAAACTTGATATCCTCCTCCACTGATTGATTCTTCCTGATAATGTGCCCAAAGAAAGTAAATTGGTCAACGTTCTGCTGTAATCCATAAAGTCTCCATTGTCTAGTTTCTGGAAGTAGTTCAATGGATTTTTCTTCCTAGATGGTTTTAGTCTGAAAGCTCTGCTGAAACCTGTCAACCATTAGCCTTAGTGCTTGAAATACCAGTGGCATAACTTTCAGCACCACAAAAATATACAAACCACCACAGTAGGACTAACTGACAGATGGGTGGCGAATCTTTTGAGAAGTCTCCTATATTTGCAGAAATGTCCATGTTATGAATCCTGCTTTTCCAATAAATCAGGATACAAGTGTGTGACCCAGACTCTGCAGCCTTATACTCACTCACACTCACACACACATAAACACGTGACACCTTGATTTCTAAGTGACAAAAAGAGAAAACAGGCTGAGCAGTTCTTTCCTTTTGTTAGTATAAGTGTGAACAGAGTCACCTGACTTGTGTGAATTGTCATGCTCTCCAGTGCCGCTGCCTGATGTAAAAGTGACACGGATGTTGCTGCAGGCTAATTTAAAAATATTTAGATTGTTAAGTTTAATATTTGGTGGAATTTTCCTAAGGTTAGTTCTATCATACTGCTTTTCCATGTTATTCTTGCTGCATAGCCTTGCTTCTTCTCCAGCCTACACAATGATTTCTTTCTTTTAAAGTTAAACTAAACAAGGTGGGTTATCATCTTAGATTCAAAGAATTAAACCTGATATTGTAATTTGTAAATAGTTGCAAATAAAGAGCACTAAAAAAATATGAAAGGTTATTCTGTGACAAGGTAGGATTTGTCCATCAAAGGAAATTTTAGAAGAATATAGCTAATATTAAAGGAAGGGACTGACACATGATAGTATGTAATAACCAAACAATTAATTCAATTTTCCTTTATAGTGAAGTGTCATTATTGGAAAGGCCTTGTATACAAATATTGTAAGTATGGAACAGATTGTTAAACTT
>NW_006408600.1:8230039-8232307 GCF_000296735.1 Chrysochloris asiatica
TCTATATCCTGGAATAATTTGAGTAGAATTGGTGACAGCTCTTCCTTGAATGTTTGATAAAACTCACCAGTGAAGCCATCTGGGCCTGGACATATTTTTGTTGGTAGTTTTTTTGTTTTGTTTTGTTTTTTAAAAGTTTTTATTGTGAATTGAGTGATAGTTTATATCATGAACTTTACATTCATCCTATTGTATTTCATTTCATTGCAATGATTACAATCCCCTCCATGCATAATCATTCAACAGCATTTGCTTCCAATCCCTCTGTTTTTGTTTGTTGGTTTTTTGGATGTACACCAAAGCACTCAGGAAACACCATTCAAACAACCAAAGGGTATATCCTGCACACAAACCCCCCAGCCACCAACACACAGCCCCTCTCACTTCCTGATTCTAGAGTCCCCAGCTGCTCCATCTTTCCAAGTTATCATCTCTACCTCTATCTCTGGCATTGCTGCTTCTCTGGATAGGTCCCTCACTCCATTCTTCTCCCTTGATGGTCCCAGGGTTCTCCGTTCCCCTCCTTTTAATTACAAAATGTCTTCCTTTACATTTGCAACATTCTCAATCAGTCCTGATAGCAATTATTCACTATTGAATGGTAGGAGTCTTATCCCCATCTCCTTTCACCAGCCCCATCTGGACAGGTTGGAAACCACTCAGTGGAGAGTCTACCTGCCCCTGCACCCTCTAAAACTAAGCTCCCTCTTGAAAATTTGTAAGGCAGTCACTTAGTGCCTTTGTAGCATTGCTCACCTCCATTTTGGGTACCAATGTCTAAGTTGCCTATACCTGTCAACCCTGTGTACAGAGGGGTTGGGAATAATCAATGCTGAAAAGATTCGTTCCCTCTTTTGAGCAACTAAATCTATAAGTATAGGTTAAGTTCATCAAATTGTACTGGATTACACTTTTTTTTCCTCTTCTTTTTTCTTCTAGTAGAGTTCTGATCATGCAGCCATTAAAGCTAGATCAAATGGGTACTCTCTGCAAGTATGGACATTCTTGTGCATCTGGTTGGGAGTTTTTTGATGACTTGACCAATTTATTCTTTTGTTATAGGTCTGTTGAAGTTTTGTACTTCACTCTGTGCATGTTTACGTAGGTCATGTTTTTCTAAAAATGTATCCATCTCCTATAGATTTCAAATTTGTTGGAGTACAACTCTTCGTATTTTTCTGTTATTATCCTTTTTACTTCTATTTGGTTCTGTTGTAATGTCACCCATGTGGTTTCTTATGTGTGTTATTTGTGTCTTTTCCATCTTTTCTTTTGTTATATATGCCCATGGATTGTTAATTTTATTAATCCTATCGAAGAACCAGATTCTTGTCCTATTGATTCTTTCTATAGTTTTTCAGTTTTCTATCTTGCTTATTTTGGCTCTAATCTGTATTATTTCTTTTATTTTGGTGACTGTAGGTTTACTTTGCTGGTCTGTTTCTAATTGTTGCATATGTTGTGCTAATGTGTTGATTTTTATTCCTCTTTTTGTACATTTATTACAAGACATTGTCCTCTCAGTACTGCTTTTTCTATGTCCCAAAGACTATGGTATGTTGCCTATTTGTTTTCATTTGTTTCTAGGGACTTTGTGAATTCATGGTATTTTGTTCTAATACCCAGTATCTGGGAAGCAGGGCATTATTCAGTTTCCATGTATTTGACTTTACTATTTTTGGTCTTCCTAGTGTAGATTTCTCCACCACTCATCTGTCAGTTTGTCATACTGTGGTGGCTTGTGAGTTGCTGTGATTCTGAAAGCTATACCAGCAGTATTTTAAATATAAGCAGGGTTATCCATGATGGACAGGTTTCAGATGAGCTTCCAGACGAAGACAGACTAGGAAGAAGGAGTGATGAACTACTTCCAAATATTTAGTCATTGAAAACCTGATGAACAGGAGAGAAACATTGTCACATACACTGCCAGAAAATGAGCCCTTCAGGTCAGAAGGCACTCAAAATGTGACTGGGAAACAGCTGCCTCCTCAAAGTAGAGTTGACTGTGATGACATTAATGGAGTAAAGCCCATGGGAATAAAGCACACGGGACCTTCATTTCCTCATGGGGCACAACTCAAAATGAAGAGAAACAGCTGTAAACAACATTGAAAATTGGAAAATGGAATGTATGAAATATGAATCTGGGAAAATTGGAAGTTGCCAAAAAAGAAATGGAATGCATAAACATCAATATCTTAGGCAGTAGAGAGCGGAAATAAACTGGTATTGGCCATTTTGAATCTGATGACCACATGGTTTACT
>NW_006408600.1:8240158-8242114 GCF_000296735.1 Chrysochloris asiatica
TGCTTGTTCTTCTATCTTAGTAATATTGAGAGATTTGTCTTTCAACTCACTGGTTCTAGCTTCTATATCTTCAGTTCTACTTTTTTGGCCTTTCAGTGTATTATCCATTTCTGATATTTTATTATTAATAGTTTGGACCCCTTTTTGCAGGCTTTGAATTGTTTCCAATGCTGTATCTATCTTATTTGATTGTTCCTGTTGCACTTCCATGACTTCTTCCTTATTTCTCTCAACCCCTCTGTGGAGCATTTGAATCAACCTTACTATCATTCTCCTGAATTCCTTCTCAGGCAGTTCCAAAGCCTACCCTCCATCTAATGAGAAGTCTAGGTCTACCTCCAGCTCATTTGTTTCAGTTAATCTATCTTGTTTCTAGACATGTGCCGATATCTTCAATTGTTTTTTGGACCCCTTCAATAATTTAGATGTGTTTTCAATAATTAGAGTTAAATGTATGTTAATGTATTATTAAGCTGATTCAATGGCACACAAAAACATTAAAAATGGTGGGTTATAACAACATGAGCAGTTCTGGTGTGGCACTGTGGGTTAATGTGATGGACTGCAAAGTTAGTTAGAACTGCAAGGTTGGAGGTTCAAGCTCACCAGCCACTACTTGGAAACCCTATACAGGATCGCTATGGTCAGAACTGACTCAGCAGCACTTGACAACAACATGTTGATGTATTACTAAGCTTTAAGATTGCCTCTGGGTAGATGTGATCAGGAGATGGGCTTCCCTTTTCACTTTTCTTAATACTCAACTCAGAGTCACTGTTGCAGGTGTTGGCTGTCTATGTGGTGTATAGCATCTATAGCATCTGGTACTGGCTCTTGACTGGAGGGTGGGTTTAATAGGGTTTGATTGCAGCTTGACTATATGATCACGTTTGCTGTCTCTTCCTGGGTAACATAAAGAGGGAAAAAGCCCTCCTGAAGGTAAAAGGGAGACCAAAAAACAAAATAACAACAACAAAAACAAAACAAAAAACAAGATTGGATACTACAGTCTATAATTGCAAAACAAAACAAAACAAAAACCCTGTAGCAAAATATGAGTATGACTTTAACACCACTCTCTCTGCTTCTTGCCTTCAAGGCTGCCTGAGAAAGTTCAAAATGTTACTGTTGCTCCTTATGGCATAACTCAGGATTTAATTTTCAGCCTGTTTCCTTTTTAGTCTGTCTCTCTTCCATTCCATAACCCAGTTCAGATGTTCAGATGTTTCTCCCAGTGAGAAAGAGCTCAGGTCTGACTTGAGCCATTTTGGGTGACAGTTAAATTTTAAGTAGTTCTTGTTGATTCCTCTCCCTTCTTATATTCTGTGCACAGTGGTCTTTGCTGAGCAGATCCATGTGCACTCATAGTAGAACTCTCCAGGTGTGGTGGTGGGGGTATCCACTTGCTCAGGCACCCCCTCTAGTCACCAGAGTGGAGGAAGTACACAAACAGTACAAAACAAATGAGCAGAGAAAAATGTTCACAGCTTTATCTCTGAGGATCGGTCAGACATCTGCAGTGGGAGTTCTTCTGATCCTTCACTGGCTCCATCACTCCCAAGACGGCCACTCCAGGACCCACAGGTAGCTGCAGATCAGAAAACACCACGTTTCTTGCTACTGCTACAAATCCCACTAGCAGTAAGCCTTCTATCCTTCTAAATACCCCTTTATATGTAATTCAGAGCTATGGGACCATCCTCTGAACCTGTTTCTTCTGGTATTCTGTGTTATTATTGGTGGAGTTCTGTGTGGCATGTCTCTGTGATCTTCTATTAAGCCCTACAGAAGAGATCCATATTTGTGCCCATTTCAAAGAGAGGTGACCCAATAGAATGCAGAAATCATCCAACAATCTCTTTGATATCCCCTGTGAGTAAAGTTTTGCTAAAGGTAATACAGAAACGGCTACAATCATACATTGACAGAGAACTTCCAGAGGTTCAAGCTGGATTC
>NW_006408600.1:8243664-8250463 GCF_000296735.1 Chrysochloris asiatica
ATAAAGAATACTTTTAATATTCTTTTCCAACACTGTAATTCATGCATCAATTCTTCTATGATCTTCCTTATTCATTGTCTAACTCTTACATGTATATGAGGTCATTGAAAATACCATGGTTTGGGTCATTGGGTCAGGAACTTCAACAATATGGATGTTATCACCTTTGTTCAATTCTCACTGGTGTTTGAGTCACTGTTAACTTTTTGCCTATGTTGTTTTAGCTGTTCAGATTAACAATCTCCATTGTTCTATCTTCATATTCATAGATTTGTTTTCCTAGTCTCTTCATTTTGTTGCTGAGCCTTTCAGTTAATATATTATTTAGTTCCAAAAGTTTTATTTGGCTCTTTCTTATACAGTACATGTATTATGTATTTTTTTTTTTATTCTTTCTATTTCTTTGCCAAGACTTCCTATTCTTTCATCTATTCATATTTGCTCATTGAAGCATTTTGTTTCTTTATCTTTTAAAAACTTTTTTTTTTTTTTTAATTGTGATTTGGTGAAAGTTTACAGAGCAATCTGGTTTTCATTCAACAATTCATTCATACACATTCTGGTTGATGACGTTGATTGCAATTCCTACAATGTAACAGCACTCTTTTCTCTCTATAGACCAATGCAACTGGTCTTTTTTTTTAAGATTTTATGTTTTGTTCCACATGTTTCTTCCTTTCTTTACTATGTAGACAGTATTGGTACTTGTACCTGCTCTACTAATGTCCTCCTTTCTTTCCCCTACTGACACCTTACAACACTTTAGAATATCTTACACTCCTGTTCCAAATTTTATTTTGAAGAAACAGAAAGGTCCGCTCTTTGGAAACCTGATATAAGGTTGTTGTGGGTCACAATAGACTCGATGGTACTTAAAAACAACAAGTTTGTCCATATTTTTTCACTGGATATCTCTATAATTCTAGATTTTACATTTAGGTTTTTAATCTATGTTGAGTTTGTTTTTGTAGATGGTTTGAAATATGAGTCTTGCTTTATTTTCTGCAAATGGATTTCCTGTTTTACCCACACCAATTGTTGAATAATATGAATATGCCTTTGCCATATAATGTGTTTTGACCCTTTTTCAAAGATCAGACTGTAAGTGGGTTGATTTACTTTTATGTTCTCAAATCTGTTCTATTGATGTATGTATCTATCATTTTACCAGTACCAAGCAGTTTTGACCACTGTAGCTGTGCAGTGGATTTTGAAATTAGTAAGTGGGAGACATGCAACTTTGTTCTTCATATGTAATCCTTTGCTTATCATAGGTCTTTTCCCTGCCCATGTTAAGTTAGTGATCAGGTTTTCTATCATTTTAAAGCAGGACTTTGGAATTTGCATTGGGATTGCATTACATCTATAGATTGCTTTTAGGTAGTGCTGACATTTTCACAATGTTAAGTCTTTGTATCCATGAACATGATATAGTGTTCCATTTTTGTAAGTCTCTTGGTTTCTTATAGTTTTATTTGATTATGTCTGATGTTTCTCCAGTTATATTTATTCCTAAGTATTTCATCTTTTGATCTTTGCACATTTCACTATAATATTTAATTTTTGTCTTCTTCAGCTACCTTTTGAAATTTTCTGTTTAGTTCTTTTACCTCCTCATTTTTTCCATTTGTTTTAACATCTCTATGCTAGAGAGCAAGTTTCAGTGTTAGTTTAGGTAACAACCACAAAGAAACAACAACAAAATCTTGTCTTTAATCAAATTTTTATCACAAGGGAAAAATATCCATTTTATTTGCTTCTTCTTAGGTCTTCATCTTTGTGACGCTTTAATAGATTCACAAAAAATGATTTACTGAATGAAGATTTACTGTATTTCCTTATCAGAAAATGAATGTCCTCTATTTGAAGTAATTTATGTAAAGAATAACTTTTCCATTATCACCGTCCATCTTTTGTTGTTAGGTGCCATCAAGCAGGTTTCCACCCATAGTGACGTTATATATAACAAAATGAAACACAACCAAGTCCTATACCATCCTAACAATTGCTGCTACACTTGAGCTCATTGTTGCTGCCACTGTGTCTATCCATCTCATTGGAGGTCTTCATCTTTTTCACTGACCCTCCACTTTACCAAGTGTAATGTCCTTCTCCAGGGATTGAGTCCCTCCTGATAATATGTCTGAAATATGAGAGATGAAGTATGGCCATCTTGAATTCTGAGGATTCTGGTTGTACTTCTTCTAATATAGATTTGGTTTTTCATCTGGCAGTACATGATGCCTTTAATAATACTCTTCTGTAACATCATAACTCAAATACACTAATTCTTCTCTGGTATTTTTTATTCATTTTCCAACTTTCACATACATATGAGACTAGTGAAAATATTATGGCTTGGGTCAGCATACACTTTACTCTTAAAACTGAAAGGGACATGATCTGAAACAATAATTTAGGTAATTATAACTCTCTTTACTCACTAAACATTGATAGGCTATTAACTTTATTATATTTGGTTTTTAATAATAGAAACAAATGTTAAATTTACAAAAATTTGCTCTTCCCTGTTAATTGTATTTCAATTCTGATTTGTCAAAAATTAGATTGTTCTTCTTAAAATAAGTACACATGTATGAAATTTATGGATGTTTCATTCATTAACACACATTTCTTGATATCTCTGATATGCCACTCACTGTAGTCAGCACAGGGCACAGAAATAAAAGACAGAATCCAGGAAGAGACAAAGAAATATCTAGTTGAAATATAGGGCACTACACACAAAGAAATACTGTGTGATGAAACACCCAGGAGGATACACACCCCAGTGGACATTAGGGTCCTTCAGGAAATCACATTTGAATAAAGTCTTAAAGACTAAACTTGAGTTAGTCAGGTAGGGGCACAGAGTATGCATAAGGAGAAGAATTCTAGGCAATATGTGTATTAGTCTAGGCTAGAAACACTAGAGAGAGATTAGGAATTTGGAGGAATGCAATATCAACAAACAGCAAACGTGAACTTGGAAAGGTTTGCATGGAATCTGCTACAATAAGATATATAGTGAGATTTGTGTTCATGATAGATGACTTGGACACCACTGAAAAATTTGTTGATAGAAGATGAGATTGAGTCAGGAAAATGAAGACTTTGTTTTGCAGCTGGTGAAGGTTAGGATGAGAAAGCAATGGGATGGTTTAATGATATATTAAGAAGGTCCAAAGGACAGGGTTTCATGACCAGTAAGTACTAGTTAATGAAGGAGAAGAAAACTTATAATGAGTTCCAGTTTCAGCCTGAGTTAACTAGACACTGGAAAAAATGTAGAAGATTGCAAAGGGAAAAAAACTTACATTAGAGTATAAACTGAATGTGAAAGTATCTGGGAATTTTATGATGTCATTATATCTATTTATTATGTTGAAGAATGCAGTTAGCTGGAAAGATTAATAGAATTTCCTGAGGGATTTAAACTTGGAGTGGTTTTCCACTTCAGATTTTCTGCATACTTACTATTTGTAGTCAATTTACATTTGATCATTACTAGTTAATCCATTTATGATCTCCATGAGGATAACTAAAAGCAACACCCAGGTTTTAAACTAATGGTAGTGAAGAACTTTTCCAAAAGTTCCTCAGGAAATGCTGAAAAGCCAAAAATTCTACTTAAATTTTCTTGGCACATTTTCTGCTTAAACTTATTGAAGTGAATTGTCTGCTAGCCAAAATAAATAGCCCACATAGTTCTTTAAATTTTCAATTTAATATATAAATATTTCAAGTTCTTTTACCTTGGGGCAGCAATTTTTCTTGCTGAAAATTATTTTAGTCTAAATAGTTATTGTGGGAAACCAGAAAGACACGTACTTCAAGTGATCTGCAAATTGTTTTTGAGTGTGTCCATATAAACAAAAGTACCCTTTTGAAATGAACCTAAACAAATAGCACATTGCACTAATTTTCCATTGTATTAAAGAGAAACAAATATAACAATTCGGTTGCTTGTCAATGTTATAGATATTACCTACTATAACATTTATCAAATTGATAATTATAATGAATCAAACCAAATAATTGCATAAGTTATGGCTCAGAAGCCAACAATAAAATGGAGTCTGCTTCTACATAAGAGATGTATTCAACAAAACATTTATGTTTAGGTAAAATTCTTGACAACAAAATACTACTGCAGTAAAATAATGAGCAGCTTGCAAGTGACTACATTATGTGTGCTGGGGATTTATCCTTCAAACCTGTATGATTTTAAAACATTGGTTAAGATGTCGTAAAATTTTCACAAGCAGAATTTTATTATAATTTTCATAGCCAATGCTTGATGGGAATTCCTAGAAAGATTATTATTATTTTTTTTTTTCAAATCCTTGAACTATTCCTAGTCTTGCACCTAATCTAGTATCTTGCGGCTGATTTCATTATTTCATTCTAAACCATTCACAACTTTTTGTGTCAATTCAGACTTCATCTGATTATTTTATAGCATATTTTTATAGCATAGTTATTTTATAGCATAGTTATTTTATAGCATAGTTATTTTATAGCATATTTCTAGAATGTGTAATTGGAACTAAGTATGTGTAATAGAAACTAAGTATCCTACTTTTAAGATTAAAAGTAAGCTCACACACAAAAAAACATTTTTTGTTGTTGGTTTTTTTCAGCTCATAAAAGGAATATTTAAACAGTTCTTCAGTGTTCAGGATCACTCTGGACTTCAGTCAAAGTAATTAGTACTTAAGAGAACTAACAATGGAGCTTTAGATAATGTAGGATAAGCACTAGACTGCTAACCTCAAAGTCGGTGGTTCATACCCACCAGCACCTTCTACAAATCCCTATGTAGGACTGCTATGAGTTGGAAAGATTAGATGGTACTTAACAGCAACATAAAGATAATTTTTGGCCAGGAAATTAGTTTCCACTGACCGATCAAAACTGTACCTAAAAGTATGTGGATTAAATGAGGCCAGCATGGAAAAACTCAACTTTAAATGATGAATCAAAGTACAATGAAACAGGTTCCACAGAGCAATTCTGTAGCAATATTGCATTCTAGTTATAAGGCCCTGCACCCTAAAACAATAATACCAGGTATAGAAGGGAGTGCAGTGGCTCTGTAGGATAAACACTTGACTGCAAACCACAAGGGCAGCAATTTGAGCCCATCAGCTGCCCCACAAGAGAAGATGAGGCTTTGTGTTCCTACAAAGATTTATGGTCTCAGAAACCCTATACAGGGTCGCTATGGGTAGGAATTTACTTGGATGGCATGCAACAATAACAACAAAATACTCCAAGAAAGGTGCTCCCATGGCACAGTGAATTAAATAGTGGGTTTCTAATTACAAGGTTGGTGGTTCAAATCCATCAGCCACTCCTTGGAAGAAAGATGTGGACGTCTACTTCCATAAAGAGTTATAGCCTCAGAAGCCTTTGGGAATGATTCTATTCTGTCCTATAAGGTCTCTAGGAGTAGAAGTCAATTCAATAGCAGATTCGGTTTGGGTTTAAACCATAAGAAATATAAAATTCATGGCTTTAAAAAAATAAAAGAAGCTCTACAGTATGTATGGCTAAGAAACACTTTAGGCTGCTGTGGACAAGCATCAGAGAAGTAGACATGAATGGAATAAAGGCAGGAAATTTTGCTTTTGTGGTAATGGAGCTTTGGGAAAAGTGTTCTAAGCACTTGCTTTAATCCAACATTTATGGATGAAGAATATTTTTTTCTTTTGGAGACTGTACAGTAACCATTGTTAGCAAAGGCAGAAGGATGTGTAAAGAATTTGTATTTCAGCCTTGTTTATGTTTCCTCTTAGGATCATCCAAGTTTTTATTTATAAAAAATGAAAAGCTCAACATGCAAATTTATTCATATCCTAGTTAAGATGCTACTTTTCAATATCACAGACATTTTTACAAATGCTGGGATATATAGTAAGCATAATTATGTGGGAAAAACATTTTAAGACAAATGGGAAAGACTTTCTCTTGAATGATGTCTTTGGCTATAACTAGGCCTTGAGTGACATTTGACCCATAAGATTTTAACTGGTTGTGTGTGCCCCTTGAGGACCAACATTAAATTAATTATCCTTGGTTAGAGCTCATAAAACATATTTCACATAATTTACCTTGCATTAATATAAAATGATCACAGAATGAAAATATAACTTTACTTCTGTGATAGCATACATTATTTATGAAGCTACTTCTAAGCATGTTCAGCTTTTCATCCTTTCTAGGTAAAAACTTGGATGATATTAAGAGGACACATAAACAAAGCTGAAATACAAATTCTTTAAACATTTTCTTATGACTCTTAACATATTGTCTCTGTTTCATGAACTTACATATTTCTGATTTAAATAAAGCATAATGAAACACAATTAGCATGCCCTTGTTCTTCTTTATCTACTTATTATTACTTTATCAAAGCAAGGAGTGCTAGGAGGGGAATCTAAACAATGATCAAAGCAAAACTCTCCTATTCTAAACATTCAATAAAAAAAATTGATAAACTATGAAAAATTGAATCTTAATAATAAAGATGTGATTAATTTTCAGTTCATATCACCAAATATATGAAGAAGATTTCAAAAAGTTCATGGAAAAATAAAATAAAAAGATAATGGGGGAACAAACAAGATGGCAGATCGGGTGGACGTATAGCAGAGAGCTCTGCCAACAACAACACAGAATACCCGACCAAGCAGGTTCAGGGGATGGTCCCAGAACTCTGAACCACATGTAAAGGAATACTTAGACGGTTGGAAGGCTCACAGCTGGGGGAATTTGTGGCAGAAGCAAGAAATCT
>NW_006408600.1:8256103-8266621 GCF_000296735.1 Chrysochloris asiatica
TATCACATAATTCACAATAAAACATTAAAAAAAAGATAATGGAATTTTTTTCATGAACTTGTTGAAGCCCCCTTTTATGAGAATAAATTAAAATAGAGTTCAAGAAATGTTAAGAGGGAACAGTAAGCCTATCTTCAAAGCTGTAAAAAAAGTAGCTCATAATGATAAAAGAAAAAATAGAGAGACATTGAAATAAGATTTACTTTTAAATTGATTGATAATCACATACTAAGATGTTCAAGCACCTAGTGAATGACTGGTGGTGGTGGTGGTGGTTATGTGCTGTGGAGTCAGTTTGACTCATAGCGACCTTGAACAGGATTTCCAAGGTTGTAAATCTTTATGGAAGCAGAAAGCCTTATCTTTCTCCTGTGGAACAGCTGGTAGTTTCAAACTGCTGAACTTGAGGTTAGAAGCTCGACTCATAACCCCTATGCTATCAAAGCTCCTTAGTGAATGACTAGACCCTGTACAGGGTCTCTATGAGTTGAAACCAACTCGATGGAACTTAATAACAACAACACATCAAGGAAATGGCTCACAGAGTTGTAGAGGTGGGCAAGTCCCTAGTCTGTTGATCAGATGTCTGGCTACAAGTTTCTGACTCATGTAGCTGCAGGATGATGAAACAAATTGGTAGGTCAGATGATAGTCAGGTAAGATGGCTTGCTGCTGAAGATGCCTAGGATTTTCAGGCAATAAAGCAGTCTACTAACACAAGCCCAAAGAGCCCAAGGTTGGATGATAAGTCAGATGCAGAATCCAGAACCAGTAGAAAAAGATAGCAAGTGTTGCTGGAGTGTCCAATATTCTTTCTGGAAGCAGCCCACACTCCTGAGGAAGCTTCCTTTCAATTGGTTGGGCACTCATGGTAGATCTCATCATGGGGAAAAACCTGGTGTGGTACCACTGGACTGCAAGGTCAGTTTGAACTGCAATGCCGGTGGTTCAAACTTACCAGGCACTCCTCGGAAACCCTATACAGGGTAGCTATGGGTCCGAACTGATTCAACAGCACTTAACAACCACTGCCAAACCTCTGAGAATCCTGGCCCAGTCAAATTGATACAAAACCTTAACTATCACAAAAGCTTTTAGTTTAGTTCTTCAAATCAAAGACATATGATGTCATCTGTACAATTTTATTACTATCTTGTCAGGTCCACGTTGAAAGAAAACAATCTTCAGATTTACACATCAAGACAGTAGAATCCCACACATGCTTTGGAGAAGAAAAAAACCTCATGTTTGCAAACACATTTTTATTCTCACCTACCAGGATTACATCACCTTTTGTACTACTTGGATCCACAATCAACACTCATGGAAGTAGCAGTCAAGAAATCAAAAGAGCAATCTGCTGTAGAAGACCTCTTTAAAGTGTTAAAGAGCAAAGATTTCACTTTGAGGACTAAGGTTCGCCTGACCCCAGTTATGGATATTTTCATCACCACATATACATACGAAAGTTGGACAATAAATAAGGAAGACAATAGAAGGATGGATGCATTTGATTTATGGGGTTGGTGAAGAATATTGAAAGTACCATGTGCTTCCAGAAGAACAAAGAAATCTGTTCCTGGGGAAAGTATAGTCAGAATGCTCCCTAGAAGTGAAAATAGTGAGACTAGGACTTGGTTATGTTTTAGGGTGAACTAGTACCTGGAAAGGAAAATGTTTAGTAAAGTGGAAGATCAGTGAGAAACAGGAAGACCCCATGAGATGCTCTGATACAGTGGCTGCAACAACAGACTCAAGCCCAAAAGCAACTGTGAGGATGGCACAGAATGGGTAGCGTTTTGTTCTGTTGTGCAGAGGATTGCTGAGTCAGAGGTGACTCGATGACACCTAACGACATCATCAACAACTAACTTACTTTATAACAACTAGTTTTTCAATGTTCTACCCATACATAGGTGGCATGAGAGTGAAGAGACAAAATTTTCAGGATATAAAATTATTAGTAGATTCAGATTTATAGAAAGTAAGGAAAGAGTTGGAGAAAGTGGAAATATGAGAAGGGAACAAATAAAGATTACAAGAAAGAGAAAAGAATAAAGAAGAACATGAAATTTTAAAAGATTTTTATGTAGTTTTGTTAAAAAAAATACACTAATACTTTCTTAAATTTCTTGATCAAGAAGGATTGATGTTGTTGTTGTTGTTAAGTGCCATTGAGTAGATCTCAACCCATAGCTACCCTGTATAGGGTTTCTGAGGAGCAGCTGGTGAGCTTGAACCACCAACTTTGCAGTTCAAACAGCTTTGCAGTCTGGCGCATTAACCCTCAGTGCCACACCAGGACTCTTGGTTCTGACTCCTAGTGACCCTATGTGAGGTTTCTAAGGCTGTGCATTGTTGCAGGAGCAAAGTTTTTTCTTCCAGAGTGACTGGATGTTTGCAGCACAGTGCTTATCCTACAGAGCCACTGCACTCCCCTAGAAGAACTTCAGTAACAGAATAAAAATGAGAATCCGGTTTAGAAAAATTAGGCTTTAAGAATGTGAACAAGTTGGTAAAGAAAACTGATCAAAGATTACTCTTTGTATGTTTTTCTAATTCTAGAAAGTTTTTGTTTTTCTGTTTTGCCTTTACTTTTTTTGTTTAGTTGGTTGGTTTGCAGCAGAGAAAGAAAGGTGGAAATGATACTGTCTAATTTGTACTATAAAAGCTTTTATATAAGCTTTATACTTTATGGGAGACAGGGGGTAGAGTTACTAAAATTAAGTTTCTACACCAAATATGTTTTTCCAAGTGCTTTTGGGTCCCTACTATCCTAAGGTAATTGTAAAGATGAAGAAATGAAAAATAATTGGTGATACACGGGAGAAAAATTTTTTATTTACACCACCACATGAAAAATGGTAGAAACAGGGTTAGTGAACAGAGTTTCCCTCTGGGTCCTGTGCTTAGGTGATTAATGGTAATTACAATAGTGAGTGCTGAGAAATCATCTTTTTCCCTTCCCATTTAAGTGGATCTAAATAGTAGGTGCCAATAAAATTGCATATATCACCCTGCTCATTGGTATTGGCAATCAGCAGAATGAGTCATTACTAATAATGAAGAGAATCAACTAAGAAAAGGATGTGTCTAGTTATTATAAGAAAGATAACAAAGGTAAGTATAAGTCTGTGGTTCATTACTATCATAACAAAGGAAATATGTTTGGATGGAAAAGAGGTTGAAAATTAAAAATGATGACTAACAGGATATGAATTCAAAGGTCCAGGAGAAGAATGCAGAAGCAGCTGCTAGAAGATAGTGTGATGTTCAAACACACCCTTTAATAACAATGTCTACATTAAGAAGAAACATTTCAGGGAAACAGTAATACCAATTCTATTGCTTTAATCAGACATTCAAGTGTTTGGCTAAGACAGTTGAATAAGATTATGTTTGTGCTATGCCAACTGATCATGGTGTCTCCTGAGACTATGCCCCTGAGCCCCAGGCTCAGCTACACATTGCTTTAAGAAGTTTGGTAATATGTAAGAGGTTTTCATCATATTTCCCACTGGATACTTCACTACATTCATAATTAAGTTTGCAGGAAAGGTAAATATTCATGCACCAATATTCTTTTACAAACTCTTGCATACGCACAGAACATTGTTGTTCCAAAGTGATATACATATCACTACTTACTTCTATACCTTTCAGTCTTTGTATATCTCCCTGTGTCTTCACCTGTCTTCATTCTTCTGCCAACCTCTTGCATATTGTCCTTCCCCTTCTTGTATACTGCCCTTCCATTCTCTCGAGGTAACATGTGTCTACCCTATAGCTAGTGAGCTACTGTTCCTTCTCTCTGACACCTGGCAACTATCAAAGAATATTTCTTTTTCTCTTCCAAACTCATTTATTTCTGGGATTACACACACACACACACACACACACACACACACACATACATCCAACTTTTCCTCCTGTATCCATTTATTCTGTGTCTAAATTCATGTATCTACACACAGAATACTGTTGCTCCAAGATTGTGTATATATCACTATTTACCTCTATTCACTTTAAACTGCATATACCTCCCTGTAACTTCAACTATCTTCGTTATTCTTCTGCCACCCTTCCTCTTCTTGTCTATTGCCCACCCCCTTCTAGTATATTGTCCTCCCCATCACCAGAGATAACATGTGTATACCCTTAAGCCAGTGAACTACTCTCCTCTACCTGCCACCCTTGGTAATCATCAACAAATGATTCTTTTAGTATGGAAAACTTTTCTTGAGTTTTACAACAATAGTTTCACACAATATTTTTCCTTCTGTGATTGACTAGTTTCACTAATCGTAAGGCCCTCCAGGTTCATCCAAGTTATGAAATGTTTAGTAGATCCATCTTTAGTCTTCAATGTTGCATAGTATTACGTTGTGTGTATATGTCAAAGTTGCTTTATCCATTGTTCCACTGTTGGGCACTTAGGCTGTCTCCCATCTTTTTGATATTGTGAATAGTGTTGCAATGAACATCCATGTGCATCTGGGTTCTGGATCATATTATTTCTGGATATACAGTAAGTAGATTGTAACAGTACATTAACAGACAATGGTTTGGATTCAGAGGTTCAAGCTGGATTTGGATGAGAATGTGGAACAAGGGGTATCATTGCTGACGTCAGATGGATCTTGGCTGACAGCAGACAATACCAGAATGATGTTTACATGTGCTTTTTTGACTATGCAAAGACTTTTGATTGTGTGGGTCATGACAAGCTATGGACAACACTGCAGAGCACGAATATTCCAGAACACTTGATTGTTCTCATGAGGAAACTGTATGTAGAACAAGAGACAGTTGTTCGAACAAGAACAGCGAATGGTTTAAAATTAGGGAAGGTGTGCAGCACGGTTGTATTCTTTCACCATACTTAATTCAATCTGTATGCTGAGCTCACAATCTGATAAACTGGATTATATGAAAAAGAAACTAGCATCAGGATTGGAGGAAGATTTATGAAAAACTTGCAATATGCGGATGATACAACCTTGCTTGCTGACAGTGAAGAGGACTTAAAATACCTACTGATGAAGATCAAAGACCACAGCCTTTGGTATGGGTTGCACCTCAATAAAAAAACAGCAACAACAACAACAAAAACAAAAAAACTGGACCAACAAATAACATCCATATATATAAATGGTGAAAAGATTGAAGTTGTCAAAAACTTCATTTTGCTCAGATCAATCATCAACACTCATAGAAGCAGCCTTCATACTTTTTTCTGATAGTTTTTCCTTGACCTTTCTATTAATAGTTTGGAGGTCCCTACATATCATTCTCCTGAATACCTTTTCAATCAGTTTCAGTACCTCTTTTTCCTCAAAACCACTTCCTACTCTGCCTCTTAGTCATTGGTTTGGGATACTCTCTCTTGTTTTTTCATGTGGACAGAGATTGTCTGTTGCTTTAGAGGCATTATTGTGTTGTTGTATTTGTATTAAGTTAACAAATGTATGTTGGTATATTGTAAGGAACTTATCAACTGACTTCTGCTGGGTGTGATCAAGAGATGCATTTGTTCATTTTTCTCTATTTGCTTTTCATGTAGTTCAGTTCAGAGTGAATTCAGCTGATGTTGGTTGTTGTCATTGATCTGGTAGATAGCAGCTGGTATTGTCTCTAGCCCAACTGATGGACTGAATAGGGTATGGCTGTGGTTGGGATGTATGGATGCAGTTGCTTTTTTTCTGTAGGGTGACACAAGAAGAGAAAACACTTTCATAAGAGACAAGGAAAACTAACAAATAAACAAAACCCAGCACACAGTAGTGAAAAAATAAACAGAATATTTCTATACTACCTACTGGACTCTTGCCTTCACAGCTCTCTGAGAAATTTTAAGATGGCCCCATTGTGCTACTCTGACCTATAAACAGACTGTTTCTTTTTTCTTTTCTCTACCCCAACACATCCATTCAGCCACTCCTCCTAGTTAGAGCTAGTCCAGGACAGATCAGGGTCAACTTTGTAGATTTGGAGCAGGGCCTGCCAGAGTGAAGCTATTGCTGCACTCTCCTACTCTCTATATTGTGCAAACAATCACAAGTCCTCATGGTTCAGCATGTCTGGAAAGCAGGACCTTCCCTGGGAGTGTTCATCCATAGAGGTCTTGCCTCTGGTCACCAGGAGTGTGGAAGGAATGAGATATGAAAACTGAAAGAAAAGAAAAACACCTTCCTCTTTCCAGGTCACAGACAGGCTTCTGCAATGAGAATATTTTATTGTCTTTTAATTTGCTCTCACATGATAAAATGGCTGCCAGTACCATCGGCTGTCCCAAATCAGAAGCCACCTTTCTTATTGCATCTAACTCTGTCGTCCAGTAATCACTCGACCCACTTATTTATACCTTTATCTGTAGCTCAGAATTCCAGGACACTCCTCGGAATCTGTCTAGTCCAGTTTTCCATATCCCTACTGCAGAGGATCCATATGGACTTTCTGCCTAGTCTGTCATCTTACCCTTAAATATCTTTTCCATTTAAGGAAAAAGATTCTTCAATATTATCAAAAACAGCTAGCTAGACTTCAATACTGGTATTAGAACAGAAGTCCCAGCTGATTTTATTCTGTTATTTCTCCATAGTCCTTGGATACATCCCAATGAAGCTATGATAAGACAGCTTTAAGGGTATTTGATACTATGTAAATCTCATAATGACTTCCAAAGTGTACGTGTCCAACTATTTGTTGTTTAGAAACTAAATTTCTATATATTTTCTACTAAGATATTTTAATGCATGTGAAAGCTAAACAGTAAATAAGGAAGACCATACAAGAATTGATGCATTTGAGTTATGGTGTTGGAGGAGAATATTGAAAGTACCATGGGCTGTCAAAAGAACAAACAGATCTGTTTTGGAAGAAGTGCAGCCAGAGTGCTCCTTGGAGGCCAGGATGGCCAAACCTCATCTCTCATACTTTGGACATATTGTCAGGAGGGACCAGTCACTGGAGAAGGAGATCATGTTTGATAAGGAGGAGGGTCAGAGAAAAAGAGGAAGACCCCCAACAAGATGGATTGGCCAAGTAGCAGCATCGATGGACTCAAGTGTGGCAACAATAGTGAGGTTGGCCCAGAATCACACATTGTTTTGTTCTGCTGTACATAAGGTCACTATGAGTCAGTACCAACTAGATGGCACCTAACAACAACAACAAGAGATTTTAATGTTCATGAATATTGTGGAAGTTTTCATCAACTGCCTCATATTACTTGACTCAATACTGACAAAAACGTAGTCTGTTACTCATCTTTCTTGAGTGAAAATAATCACTGACATGGTAGCAGATGCAAAGTTACAATGTGTATACATGTACATCCCCTGTAATTGCTTCAACAGTCAAACACACAAAGTGAGCAGATTTTTTTTTTTTTCCTCCTCACACCATCAGTGATGTTGGAAGAATCCCATGCACCATAGTGGATTATGAGCTAGACTGCTAACTGCTAGGTTAGCAGTTTGAATCTTCCAGTAACTCCTCAAGAGAAAGATGAGGCTTTCTGCACAATAAAGTTTTATAGCCTTGGAAACCATATACAGGGTCATTATGAGGAGCCGACTCCGTGGCACACAACCACCACCACCACCGTCTAAAATCTTGTAATTGCAATCTTTTAGTAACAATTCTGCTAGCACCTATAAAGACAGAAGCAGGGACTTTTCTGGTAAATAGTTCTGAGGACTGAGACTCAATGCTTTAATTGAATCATGTATTCAATAGCAGAATTTCATTTGGCTTAATTTTAAATAAAAATACACACTTTATATATTACAGACTACATAATTAAATAACAACCATAATAAGCATCATTCTGTAGATGCCTTTAAATTAGACTCAAATTAAATTATTTCTGCAAGCAATATTCAATTTAGATGAATTATAGAGAATTATTCTACCAAAGAAGTTTTGGAAGAGTCTAACCTACTAATTATATAAATAGCTTCAGGATATGGCTAATTCTAAAAGATTATATTAATGTTATACGGGCATTAAAAACTAAGAAATGGAACGGAACTACTTCAAGCAAGGTTGTTATTGTTTAGTGCCATCAAGTTGGCTCTGATTTGTAGTGACCCTGTATGGGGTTTCCAAAGATCAGCTGGTGGGTTTGAACTACTGACCTATGGTTAACAATCTAGTGCTTATGCCATAGCAGCACTCTAAGCTAGATAACTAAAAGAAAAATAAGCATAGTAATAATCTTCATTGATTCTTATCATTCCTCAAATACTTCATTTGAAACCTAGGCCTGGAGTTAGTTTTCTTGACACCAGCCAGCATTAACTTGTTATTTGGTGACATCTGTATCCATAGGTACAAATACAACACAATGAAAAATCCTCACAATCATTGCAATGTTTTAGCCTCATAGCCACTGTGTCAATGCATTTTTGGGGGAATCTCTCTCTCTCTCTCTCTCTTTTTTTTTTTTTTCCTGACCCTTTATTTTGCCAAGCATGATGCCTTTTCCAGGGACTGGTGCCTTCTGATAACATGTCCAAAGTATTTGAGAAAATGTTTCCTCATCCTCTCTTCTAAGGAGCATTCTGGTTGTACTTCTTCCAAGAGCATTAGTTTAGTTACTTCAGTTAGATAAGAAATCAAGTGGCCTCCCTAAAAATATTTGGCATACAATTTATTGGTATGTTGAAAAGTAAAATACATTAGTTGATCTTCACATAATAGACAAGAATGATAGTACTTGTTCAAGTACAAAATACTTGTTCAAGCAAATTATAACAATAGAGACTTAATAAGATAAAATGCTATGTGTTCAGTATTTATATTTTTCAGGAGTCTTGCCTAATATATATTTTCCAAGAACAGTTCAGTCTAAAAGAAAGAAAAAAATATGTTTAAAGTTAAGTCTTCTAGAAGCCCTTTAAGTCTCAAGATATGATGAACATTCCCTCAGCATATATATTTAAAGGAGTCTCAATAAAATGTTGCTGAAATCTGGGTGTATAATTGTGTATGAGTGTACTTAATATTCAATGCAAAAAGGAAGGAAGAAAGTCCAGAAGAAGGAAGGTGGATGAAGATATTAGTGAAGGGGAAGAGAAGAGAGGGATAGGGAAGTTTGGAAAAGGAGCAAAGTAGTTAATATAGGGACATACAACAGTTTCCAAATGCCAAATGAACAGTGGATTTCTAATGTACTACAAAATAATGTATTTTGTTTAAGTTAATTTCATAACTCAAACAATTTGGTTTTATTATCAAATTGAAACCTTTCAAAGTTCTTGTTTAATAATGGCAAAAGTAGGATAGAATATACTCCACAGGACAGAGCTACAGGGTATATTCAATGTGTGGTATGTGTTTTTAAAAAGTCCTTACTTGAGAAAATAAAAAGTAGTCCATCCTTTGTGCATTGCTATATAATTTTAAATTTTATGTATTCCTAAAATCCCAAGCCCTGGAGTCATTGTCATAAAACACCAAACCATGTTCTCAAAGTCTAGACGTTAAAATAACTCAAATTCCTGGAAATATGTTATAATTAACCAGTTCAAGACACTGATATGACTTACAAAGAACCTTACATGCTAATTTATCAAAGTAAAACCTTTACTTTAAGTGGGCTGAGGGTAGGAATGGGAGAGGTTTGGGAGATGCCCTGGGTAGAACACTCTTGAGGTCCCCTCTGTGAGTCAATAGAAGTATACAGTTTTTTTCACTTTTATTGTGTTTATGTTTGTAATAGTAATTTAAAAATTTGAGGAATCCAGAATTCTAAAAATATAACACTGAAATTACTATTCTACAATTGATTAGTATAGACCTTTGAAGTTAAATGTGCCCTTGTGTTCCTTTTTCTCTCCAAAGAAACAAAAATAACTCCCCATTTGATTGCTATTAATGACTGTGAACCTAAGGACAATTTGAATTATCTATTAGGCTTAGTTCTCAAAAAACTTCTTTATAAAAATAAAAGGACATATTAATCAAAAATTTAAAAGCACAGGGAAACAATTCTGTAAATATGGAAATTAGAGTACTAGCAACTAGCATAACATTCCAGTGATGCAAAGGAGGAATGCCAAGTCAGCAAAAATAGACTTCAACTAATTTTTACAAGCAAAGCAGGTTATATTTCTTATACACAGTTGTATTAGGTTTGTATGTAGGATCCATTTAATTGATGAGAAATTATTCTGCAGGGCAGCTAATTCTTTATTATGGCCTTTCTAGACCCAATTGCTCCATTATGTGATATATTGTAAATCCTAGCATATAAGCCTGTGATTAGACACCCATTTTGAAATGAGTTGCTATGGAGTAAAGATTGAAATGGGGCTAAAGAATAAAGGTTATAGTAGATCTGAGTATTAAGAATGCCACCTTAGTATCTAGTGTGACTTAAGTCACCACTCTTAGGTTCCCTTAGGGGCATAGTCTAATTCCAATTTGTAAGACTTCTTTGGAAAAGCTTTCTCTTTTGCCCTGGATGTTGCATCTGGCTCATTACTACTGATCTCCAATTCATGGGACTTT
>NW_006408600.1:8266976-8267853 GCF_000296735.1 Chrysochloris asiatica
GGGCCAGGCTTGTGTTGATTTTTTAAAAGAAATTATACATGCATTCACAAATAGTTCATCATCTGTTTTCCAAGTCACATTTATTTAATTCAAATCACCACATGTTACAAAAAAAAAAAACAAAAACAAGTCCAATACTTAAAAAACAGCTCAAATGATCAACAATAGTGTTCTATTAACAATTTCTTAATGTAACATTAAGATGTCAGAAGAGACACTGAAACTTGCTCTCTAGCGCAGAGATGCTAAAGCAAATGGAAGAAATGAGGAGGTAAAAGAGCTGAACAGAAAATTTCAAAGATCAGCTTGAGAACAAAAAGGCAAATATTACAAAAAAATGTGCAAAAATCTGGAATCAGAAAACCAAAAAAGGAAGAAAAAACACGCTCATCATTTCTCAAGCTGGAGGAGCTGAAGAAAAAATTCAAGCCTCGACTTCCATTACTGAAAGATTCTCTGGGCAAATTACTGAATGATGCAGAAAGCATCAAGAGAAGATGGAAGGAATACACAGAGTCACTGTACCATAAGGAAATGGTTAATGTTCAACCGCTTCAAGAAGTAGCATATGATCAAGAGCCAATGATCCTGAAGGAGGAAGTCCAAGGTACATTGAAGGAATTGGCAAAGAACAAGGCACCAGGAATTGATGGATAAAAAATTGAGATCTTTCAAGAAAGTGAGGCGGCACAGGAGGCACTCACTCATCTCTGCCAAGTAATTTGGAAGACAAGTATCTGGCTGATTGATTGGAAGAGATCCGTATTTTTGCCCATTCCAAAGAGAGGTGACCCAACGGAAATCATTGGACAATCTCTTTGATAACCCATTAGTGTAAAGTTTTTTTGTTTTAATTTAAGGTTTTATTGTGGATTGA
>NW_006408600.1:8284214-8325434 GCF_000296735.1 Chrysochloris asiatica
TGTGTGTGTGTGTATGTATTTATGTGTATAAACATATGTATATGTGTGTGTGTGCTGTCAAGTGTCAACAAGTTGGTCCCAATTTATTGCACCCCTGTATAGACAGGTTTCCGAGGCTTTAAATCTTTATGTGAGCAGAAAGTTTCATCTTTCTCCTTTTGAATATATATGTGGGGGTCACGGTGTACCTGTATGATAAGCACTGGACTACCAAGTACAATGTGGATGGTCCTTGTCCACCAGCTGTTCTGTGTGAGAAAAATGAGATTTTGGACTCCCACAATGATTTAAAGAGTTGGAAACCTTATACAAGGTTTCTCTTTAAGTGGGAACCAACTCCATAGCACTTAACAACAACAACACTACACACATGCAAATGAAGGAGTCCTGGCAGCATAGTGAGTTGCATGTTGGGTTGTTAACTGCATTATCAGCAGGTTGAATATACCAGATGCTCTGGAGAAAGATGAGGCTTTCTGCTCACCTAAAAATTTATAGCCTCAGAAAAACCTACACAGGGTCCCTATGAGTGGGAACCAACTGGCAGATACACACACCCACCACCAATATACACAAATGAGGGGGCTTAAAAAGGTTCATGGAAAAAAAATCTGTTACCTTTTAATTCCATTTTCCACAAAGTTTTTGACGTCTCCTCTAATTAAACATCCATTCATGACAGATAATTACAGTAAACTTTTTGTTGTTTTTGTTGGCTAGTGGAATATAAAATAAAATAATCAAACATGTTCTCTTCCCTTCCTAAACTAAATAAACCACTATCTAACCAAATAATGATGTTAGGTGCTAGCTGATTTGGTTCCAACTCACAGTAACTTTATGCATAATAAAACCAAGTACTGTACTATTCTGCACCACCCTTAGAGTTGTTATATTTGAACCCACTGTTGCTGCCTCTGAGTCAGTCCATCTCATTTAGGGTCTTACTCTTTTTTCACTGCCTTCTACTTTATCAAGAATGATGTTTTCCAGGGACTGGTCCTTCCTGACAATGTATTAAAAGTAAGAGAGGCACAGTTTTGACATCCTTGCTTCTAAGTAGCATCTGGCTATACTTCTTTGGCAGAATTGTTTGTTTTTTAGGGAGTCCATGGTACTTGCAATTTTCCTCACCAACATTGATTCTTCATAGTCTTCCTTATTCATTATTCAACTTTCACATGTTTATGAGGCAACTGAATAGATCATGGCTTGCTTCAGACATATCTTAGTCCTCAAAGTGACATCCTTAGTGTTTAACAGTCTAACATGGTCTTTTGCACCAGATTTTACTAATGCAATATATTGTTTGTTTGTTTTTTACTGCTGCTTCCTGGATGAACTTTGATTGTGGATCCAACCAAAATTAAGTCTTCTGTTTATCATGATGCTTTTTATTGACCTAGTTTTGATGATTTTTGTATTCTTTACATTAAGGTGTAATCCATATTAAGGATAGACTTTAATCTTCATCAGTAAAAATTTCAAGTCCTCTTCAGTTCCAGTAAGCAAGGTTGTGTCATCTGCATATCTCAGATTGTTAATGAGTCTTCTTCCAAACTTGATGCCACATTCTTCTTCATATAATCCAGCTTCTCCAATTATTTACTCAGCATACAGATTGAATAAGTACAGTGTAAGTATACAACCCTGGTGCACACCTTTCCTAATATTAACTATTAAGTATCTCCTTGTTCTGTCTGAATAACTACCTCTTGGACTACATACAGGCTCCTCATGAGTACAATTTAGTATCATGGAATTTCCATTCTTCACAATGTTATCCATAGTTTGTTATGGTCCAAACAAACAAATACCTTTGCATGGTCAATAAAACACAAACATTTTTATTGTGTTCTCTACTTTCATCTAAGACCCATGATGTCAGTAATGATATCCTTAATTCTTAATTCTCTTCTGAATCTGGCTTGCATTTCTGGTAGCTCCCTGTTGAAACATTGCTACCACTGTTTTTGAATTATATTCAGCAAAATTTTACTTGAATATAATATTAATGCTGTTGTTCAATGATTTCCAATTTCCATCTGAAATTTTTGTTGGGGAATGGGCATAATATGTATCTCTTCCAATTAGTTGACCAGGTCACTGTCTTCCAATTTTCTTGGCCAAAGATGAGTGAATGCTTCCAGAGTTGCAACCATTTGTGGAAATATTTCAATTTTCATTACGTCAATTAATGGTGCCTTTTTCTTTCTTTCTTTCTTTTGACAACAATGCCTTTAATACAGCTTAGTCTTCTTTTTTCAGTATCACTGACTCTTAATCATATGGTGCTTCTTGAAATTCCTGAAATGGTTGAGCATTGACCAATTTTTTTGGTACTGTGGTACAAATAATTGAGAAGGGAGTTTTTCTCTTTATAGAAGATTCTCACAAATAGGTGAAATTACAATAATAGAACACACTATAGCAACCCACAATGTGTCAGTGGATCTAGAAATTTTGCAACAACAGCTGCAAAAATCTTAAAAAGAGAATCATGTGCCTCTAGAAAGAAGAGTAATCCACCACCTAGAAAACAATCTTGTCAAAATAAAAAGGGGGAGGGAGCTGAAATGGAGTAAGTCTATAGATGCAATCACCACTCTATAGGAATTAGAGAAGATAGAGCAATGTGTTAAACTAGCCCAATATCAGCAACATAAAGACTGGGGGGCAAACACAAGATGAATGAGCTAGTTTTTCGTTTTTGTTTTTTTTTTTTTTTCCTTTCTTCTTTTTCAAAAAACACATTAATTAGAAAAGGAAAGAATTAAAAGATTTCTTTGGGAAATCCAAAGACAGTAAGAAAATTTTAAAAGATTGTGCCTTAAAAAAAAAAAAAAGCAAAACTAAATAGTATTATTCAAGGCTATGTTCTTAGGAAGTAAAACTACTCTGGTGCCTTGAATTTACTTGATATGGCTTTTCTATCCAAAGTCTTCTAAATTCCCACCAAGTGATTAGGTGGAACTATGCAAATAAGGTATCTAGGACTTTAAGGCTGGGATTGGTTAGTTTTGCCTTCTGCTGGTGGTTATTTGCCGTGGAGTTGGTTCCGACTCATAGCAACCCTGTACAGTGTTTCCCAAGCTGTAAATCTTTACAGGAGCAGAAAGCCTCATTTTTCTCCTGCAGAACAGCTGATAGTTTCGAACTGCTGACCTTATGGATCACAGCCCGATTCCTAACCACTACGCCACCAGAGCTCCTGTCTGGGTTTAAAAGGAACCATCTAAGAAGCAGAGGTGGAAGACGCCAGGACAATTAAGAAGGAAGAGAATGAGTAAAGTGTAAGATGGCAAAGGCGGTAGTATGGAGAAACAGAGCAACTTCTGGCTCTAGAGCCATGGATTAAATAAGCTGAGACTAGCTTGAAGAATGTGCCCTTTGGTCATTTACATACAAGCTAAAAGAGCTTTGTATTACTTGCCTAAGCAGAGCAGAGACCAAGGGGCCACATGGCTGAAAGGCCAAAAACGACAGTAAGACATGCCTTCAATATGGCAATCAAGAAGCATTCCTGACTGGAGAACTGCTGCGTCCTGAATTGATCCTGAATATGTCCTGTTCATTTTCCTAGTAAACCCCATAATGGTGAATATTGTTATGAGTTATGTGTGGCCATTGCAATGGATTATTGAACCTAGATATGAAGCAGAGTGTTCTGTGGGAGGGATAGTTGGTGTCAGAATAGGGTAAAGAAGGTTGTAGAGTGGAAGCATGTCTGACCTCTGCTTTATAGGAATCAGCCTTGGCTGATTTTGAATTTGATTCTACTTCCCCTTTATGAAGCCAGGGGAAGTCACATATAGCTCCCACATGGTTTTAACAACTATAAAATGACCAAACTTAAACCCTGAAGATGTAGGCAATTTGCCTAAATAAATGACTCACATTTTTAGTATACACCTGAATAAGTATTTATGAAATTTGATCTTGAGAGCTGTTGATTGAAGATGGGAAGTGAGAGCATATAAAACTGTGTAAAGAGGTGGTTTTTTTTTGTTGTTGTTGTTGTTGGAATGCACTTCCTGGGACAAAGACTCTAACACCTTATCAAGGACTCCAGGAGCTCATGCAAGTACACTCACAGGATGGTTCTCAGAAATATGGAAAAAAAATAAACAAAACCCAAACCATGACATTTTCATGGCTGATGATGGAAGGAAGGAATAAAAGGCTCAGGTAGCTGGATATGATAAACTAGAAAACCCACTAGATTGATTCACTGAATGAGACCACTGGAAGATACTATTTACTAAAGTAATAAAGCAATAAGGAACGTTCAGTGGTAACCCTCCTCCCTAAGTCAAGACTTATGACAAGAGCAGCCATCACAATGCTAATAACATGGTGATTTGAAATACCAGAAACTTGGTTATAGCTCTTAACAATAGAAAGTTAAGTGGATGCAATTACTATAATGAAAGTAGTTACAGGAGCATACAAGTTTCCTGATCCATAGGGATTTATGGGAATGGTTAGAACAAAGTACCCTTATGACAAAATAGATAGGCATTCAACAAAGACATTCAATCTATACAATCAAAGAAATAAAAAATGGATGATCAAGAAGTTGAGGAAAGTCACCCCAATAAAAGTCCAGGTCCTTTGTCCAAGGGTTATTATCTGGGATCAATTGAATAAACAAAATGCTGCTCCAAGTGTGGTTCACTGTTGAGTGACTCTGGTGCTCTGAAGGTCTGTACTATGGTCATTTCTTCCATCCCTGAATATATAATTACAACAGACTCCTCTGGCTTTAATATGATATAATGCTAGATTCGTGGGTTCTGGAATAAGAATTTTTATAATAGGGAAAGTCAAGTGGAAGTCTCTTCAACTTCCGCTAACCCCAATTAAGATAATAAATCAAAGCTAATATGATATTCCAGAGTAATGCAGGAATTGCTATTACTTTTAAACACTTAAAGGATATAGTAATAGTGATTCTCAACACTTCCCATTAAATTTACCAGACCGTAAATCCCCAAATAACAAATAGCCTCCTACCAGACACAAATAGCCAACATAACTTCTGTAGAATGACAGACTTAACCCAGTAACCCAAATCTCATTTGCTGTGCTAGATGTGGTAACTTTGCTAGAGTAGGTAAACAAAGCCTCAAGTGTACAATGTTTTTGTTGTTATGTGCCAGCAAGTCAGTACCGATCCATATTGACCTTATGCACAGTAGAACGAAACACTGCCCGATCCTGGGCCAACCTCACTACTGTTGCCACACTTGAGTCCATTTATGCTGCCATTTGGCCAATCCATCTCATGGCGGTCTTCCTCTTTTTCTCTGACCCTCCATCTTACCAAACATGATGTCCTTCTCCAGTGACTGATCCCTCCTGACAATATGTCCGAAGTATGAGGGACAAAGTTTGGCATCTTGGCCTCTAAGAAGCACTCTGGTTGTACTTCTTCCAAAACAGATCTATTGGTTCTTTTGGCAGCCCATGACACTTTCAATAGTCTCCTCCAAAACCATAACTCAAAGGCGTCAATTCTTTTGTGGTCTTCCTTATTCACTATCCAGCTTTTGCATGCATATGAGGTTATTGAAAATACCATGGCTTGGGTGAGGTGCACCTTAATCCTCAAACTGACATCTTTGCTCTTCAACGCTTTAAAAAGGCACTCATTAATTTTATAATGCATCATTTCCCTTCCCTATTAAAAAAAGAAAGTTCAAATTCAGTTACAATAGAAAACAGTATCAGTGGCCGTTTATTTCCTGGGACTATTTTAGTTCTCCCTCTTCTGCTATAATATGCTGTGAAGATATCTGGACTGACTAGACATTCTTCAGAATAGCACATTAAGTCTTCTATATCAATAACATCATGCTAATGCTAATCAAACTTGATGAGCTAGATATGGCTAATACATTAAGGACACTGGCAAGATATTTATAATCTAGTGGGTGAGAGATAAATCCTATGAAGTTTCAGGGGTCCACCACTTCAGTTTGTTAGCTTTCCAGAGGTCTGTGTCTTGTTAGGCTATCAGTTCCAAAATATCGAACACATTTGTTACAGTGACTATCTTTCAGAAACAAGAATGAGGTCTGATAGTTCTCTTCAGGTTCTAGCAGCATATTAGTATCTGAGAACACTTTGTTGACTCATACACTTGGTGCCATGAAAAGTTGCCAGCTTTAAGCGGGCTCCAGAGCAAGAAATGGCTCTGCAACAGATTCAGTCAATGATACAAGATACCCTATTTCTTGATTCATACTCAGCCGACCCCATGATATTAGAAATATTAAAGGTAGGAAAAGAGGTCATATGTGTTTTATTTACAAGCTCAAATGGGGGAATCACAATGACAACATTTTTATATTTGAGGCATTTCATATTATGAGTCCTGCCTTCTCCTGTCATGATCAAAACTCAAATACCAGCTAGCACTCAGACATGTGACCCAGCCATCCTCCAACAGACACACCCATAACAAAGATGTGCAACATGCAGAGTAGTGCTCCCATTTTGCTGGTGTAGGTGGCAGTGAAAATTGCCAGGGCAAATTCCTGATGTATAAATGGTATCAGTGATGAAGGCAATAATTGATGCAGGGATGTTGAGTCCCTGACATTTCATGTCTGATGTAGAAGCCACCAATGGTATCCATATCAGGACTACCTGCAACATTTTTACTATGTACCGTATCACTTTAGATCTTGGCCTGAAAGTTAATCTTTCAGTCTGTTTCTTCAACAAACCCACACAGTACCTAGTCACCTTTAAGAGATTATTTTTCCTGTCAAACTAGTCAGACTGGATTTTACTTTCTGCAATAAGATCTGCACATCACATTTTAACATATTTAAAATGCTTACTGTGACTCGTAATTAAAAAAGGAAATACACATTGAACTATAATTGCATACAGCTTTTCACTTATCATATTAAAAAGGCCAAAAGTTTGATCTGTTGGCAATAATTTAGCAAAATAGGATCTTTCATTTTCATTTTAAAGGTGGACAATTTGAAAATACATATCAAAATTTGACACACAAATATTATTTAATGAAGAATATCATTTCTACCATTATTTAAATATACTCTTGCATGCATCACTAAGTGAATGTACATTAACATGAACTCCTGAATTGCTTGTAAATGGTTAAACATCCAGAGAATGGGATAATAGCTACTTTTATAAGAAAAGGAGTCTCCAGGTGGTTCAAGTAGTTAAATGCTTGATTACTAATCAAAAGATGTACTCTTTGAAAACAATCAGAGGAACCTTAGAAGAAAAATCTGGTGATTTCCTTCAAAAAAATCACAGCACAAAACTTCCAAGAAGCTGGCAGATTAGACAGGCATGCTACACAGACACTCTACAACAAAAATATGAAAGACCAAATAAAAGTGACACAAAAGGACAATCCTGGAATCCTGAGCTTCAGAGGAAAGGTTAGAGAAGTGGATTGAATATCTACTGGGAGGAGAAGTTGAGCAGGTACAGTGAAAGGAGACTGATTGGTGTATGGACTGCCAGCCAGAAGCAGCATGGCCATCTTGAACTTTTGTGAGCATCTTTGGAGAGACAGACAGATGGGGTGGTCTAAAGTCACAGATTCACATAGGTAACTAAAAAGGTGCAATTCCTTCTTGCTCTCCACACTCTCCTGGATAACAGAGGTGAGACTGACCACAACTCTCACCTACACCAGGCACAGACCTGCTCTCTGGGAGTTCTGAGCCTTGTGGTTTGAGCCAGTGTGAGGCAGGTGCACATTGTGCTGCCTTGGCAACTGTATTCAGTCTGGCTCTACTCCAGACCTACAGAACCTATGGAGCCTCCAGGCCAGAATCAGACTAGCAAGAACTTTCAGGGGGAAAAAATGGTTTTCTTACTAAAAGAAATATCCTATGATGGTTACCAGGGAACAGAGGGAAGGGAACATTATTCATTGGGTAGAGAGTAGACACATGTTAACTTGGGTGATGAGGAAGGCAATATGAAAGAAGATGTGTGTCACAGGAAAGATGAAGATAGCAGAAGACACAGGGAGGAGTGCAAGAGTTAAAGTGAGTAGAGGTTAACACTGTTAACTAATGGGAGAAAGATGAGGCTTTCTGCTGTAAAGATTTACAGCCTCAGAAAACCTATACAGGATCACTATGAGCTGGAATCAACTCATAGGCACACAAACACTACCACCGATAGTACAGGAAGGTAGCATATGATAAAAAACAAATGACACTGAAGGAAGAAGTCCAAGGTGCACTGAAGGCATTGACAAAGAAGAAGGTTTCACCAATTGATGGAATACAAATTGAAATCTTTCAACAAACTATTGATGCAGCACTGGAGCCACTCACTCATCTATGCCAAGAAATTTGGAAGACAGCTACCTGGCCAACTGATTGGAAGAAATTCATATTTGTACTCATTTGAAAGAAAGGTAATACAATGGAATGCAGAAATCATCTAACAATATCATTAATATATCAGGAAAATAAAATTTTACTGAAGATACTTCAAAAACAATTGTCATCTGCCCCTAGCGCTGTTTTGTTTGATGATATGGAGTTCCTTCATCATCTTTTCCAACAGATTTGATTCTGTGTGTTTCATCAAGTGAGGTCCATGTGTGTAGTCAATGTTTGTGATGTAGAAAAAGATTATTTCCAACGAGTAAGTCATGGGTCTTGCAAAATACTCTGTTGTGATCTCAGCATAGTTTCAATCAACAGGGATATGTTTTCCAACTACTGATCCTTCCACTTTGTTTCCAATTTTCACATTACAATCACCAGAAATTATTAGTTCATTTTTATTACATGTTTGATGAATTTCAGACTGAAGATGGTGGTGGTGGTGGTTGGTGGTTGTGTGACACTGAGTCGGTTCCGACTCTTGTTGTTGTTAGGTGTCATTGAGTAGGTTCCAACTCATAGAGACCTGTGAACAACAGAACAAAAACTTCCTAGTCCCGTGCCATCCTCACAAGCTTGAAATCACTGCTGTTGCCACTGTATCAATCCATCTCATTGGAAGTTTGTCTCATTTTTGCTGTCCCTTCTCTTCTAATAATATGTCTGACATATGAAAGATGAAGTCTCACCATCCTGTTTTCTAAGGAGCATTCTGGTTTTACTTCTTGCAACACAAATTAATTTGTTATTCTAGCAGTCCATGGTACTTTTAATATTTTCCTAAAGCAGCATAACTCAAATGCATCATTTCTTCCTTATTCACTGTCTAACTTTCACTTATATATGAAGCTATTGCTTCCACTTAACTGCCAGTTTGCCATACTGCGGTGGCTAGTGTGTTGCAGTAATTCTGGTAGTTATGCCAACACTATTTTAAATATCAGCAGGTTCACCCAAGATGGACAGGTTTCAGATTCATTTGCAAATACCTTTTTAAACAACATAAAAGACAACTATACACATGGACCTCACCAGTTGAAATAGACAGAAATAAAATTGACTACATTTGTGGAAAGATAGGGTAGAAAATCTGCATACCATAAGCTAAAACAAGGCTAGAGGCAGACTGTGGAACTGACCATCAATTGCTCATATGCAAATTTATACTGATCCTGAAGAAAATTAAAACAAGCCCATAAGAGCCAAAGTATGAACTTGTTGTTAGGTGCCATTGAGTCACTGCCGACTCATAGCAACATTATGCACAGTGCAACGAAACAATGCTCGATCCTGGGCCAACCTCACTATTGTTGCCACACGTGAGCCTGCAGGACCTTCATTTGCTGATGGAGCACAATTCAAAATGAAGAGAAACAGCTGTAAACATCCATTGAAAATTGGAAGATGGAATGTACAAAGTATGAATCTGGGAAAAGTGGAAGTTGTCAAAAATGAAATGGAACACATAAACATCGATATCTAGGCATTAGAGAGCTGAAATGGACTGGTATTGGCTGTTTTGAATCTGACAACCACATGATTTACCATGCTGGGAATGATAAATTGAAGAGGAATGGTGTTGCATTCATCGTCAAAAAGAACATATGCAGATCAGTCATGAGGTACAACGCTGTCTGTGATAGGATAATATCCATGTGCCTACAGGGAAGCCCAGTTAATACCACTATTATTCAAATTTACATACCAATCACTAAAGCCAGTGAAGATGAAATAGAAGAATTTCTAGAAATAGCATACGATAAAGAGCCAATGATACTATGATCAAAACTCACTGAGAGGAAGATAAAAAAAAATTTTTTTTTTGATAAAGGAAACAAATGTAAATTGGCACAATTTTATGAAGTTGACCTATATTTATGGATGTAGTAGCTCAAAATACCAACTGAGAAGGAAGGAGTCTTCACATCAAGTATGAGTCCTATCCCTTCTGTATACGATGTTGGTAGGGATGGGCAACTTAGACATTGGCTATCTAAAGTGAGGGGGTGATAAGGCATGAAGTGACTGGTTTACAAGTTTGCAAAAGGGAGTTTAGTTTCAGAGTGTGTGGGGAAAGAAAACCCCCAGTGAATAGTTTTCATCTTGTCTAGACAGGTCTGGTGAAAGGAGATGGGGATAATATTCTTATGATTCAAAAGTGAATAATTATTATCATGACTAATTGCAACTGTCACAACTGTAAAGGTAGAAGTTCTGTAACACAAAAGGGGGAGTAGTTAATCTTACATTCCAGGAACAGAGGACCCTAGGACCATCAAGGGAGGCCAACACAAGTGGAATGTGGGAGCCTATCCAGAGCAGCAGCGATACCAGAGATGGAGGCAGAGATGAAGACATGGAAAGATAGAGTAGCTGAGGAATCTAGATTAATGGAAAGAGAAAGGCTGTGTGCTGGTGGCCAGGTGCACGTGGCCAGAAGGCAGGCTTTCAGAATGTGCCCTTTGGTTGTTTAAATTATTATATATTCCTGAATGTTTTAATGTTTTTGTGTATAGCCCCCCCTACCCCCCCACCCCGAAAAAACCCCAGAGGGAATAGAAGCAAATACTGTTGAATGATGATAAATGGAGGATACTGTAATTATTGCAATGAAATTATGAGTGTAAAACTGGTAGCTTAGTGGTTACGAATCGGGCTGCAAACCTCAAGGTCGGCAGTTCGAAACTACCAGTGGTTCTGCAGGAGAAAGACGGTCTGCTCCCGTAAAGATTTACAGCCTCGGAAACTCTGTACAGGGTCGCTATAGATCACAATCGACTTGACAGCACTTAACAACAACAACAACACAACAACAACCATGTAAACTATCACTAAATTCACAATAAAAACTTAGAAAAAAAAAAAAAAAAAGAGCCAATGATACTGAAGGAAGAAGTCTAAGGTACACTGACGGCATTGGCAAAGTACAGGGCTCTGGGAATTGATGGAATACAAATTAAAATCTTTTAACAAACTGATGCAATACTGAAGGCACCCACATACTGATGTCAAGAAATTTGGAAGATGGCTACCTGGTTGACTGATTGGCAGAGATCCATATTTGTGCCAATTCCAAAGACAGGTGATCCAATAGAATGTGGAACTCATCAGATAGTATCATCAATCTCAAAAGCAATTAACATTTTGCTGAAGATAATTAAAAAACGGTTGCATTGACGGAAACTGCCAGAGGTTCAAGTCGGATTCAGATAAAAGAGTGGAATGAGGGATATCATTACTGATGTCAGGTGGATCTTAGCTGAAAACCGAGAATTTCAGAAAGATGTTTACCTGTGCTTTATTGAATATGCAAAGGCTTTCAAATATGTGGTTCATGACAAGCTATGGGCAACATTGCAAAGTATGAGTTTTTCTGCAACACTTAATGTGCTCATGAGGAAACCATACATAGACCAAGAGGTGGGTGTTCAAGCAGAAAAAGGAAACACTTAAGGCTTTAAAAATAGGAAGGGTTTGCAACAGGGTTTTATTATTTCATCATACATATTCAATCTGTATGCTGAGCAAATAATTAGAGAAGCTGGATTACATGAAGAAGAACTTTGTGACAGGATTGAAGGAAGACTCATTAACAACCTGTGATATGCAGATGATGCATTCTTACTTAACTGACAGCTAAGAGGACTTAAAATACTTTGATGAAAATTAAAGACCATAGTTTTCGGTATGGGTTGCATCTCAATGTAAAGAAAACAAAAATCCTTACCACTGGACCAATAAGCAACATCCATATAGATAGAGAAAAGATTGAAGCTGTCAAAGACTTCAATCATCAACAATCATAGGAGCAGCTGTCAACATATCTATCAAATGGCACATTGCATTAGGCAAATATACTGCACAAGACCTCTTTAAAGATGTCAGTTTGAGGATAAAAGTACACATGACCAAAGCCTTTTGAATAGCCTCATATACATGTGAAATTTGGATAATGAATAAAGAAGAACCTAGAAGAATTGATCCATTTCAGTTATGGTGTTGGAGCAGAATATTAAAAGTGTCATGGGCTGAGAAAAGAACAAATAAATCTGTGTTGGAAGAAGTACAGCCAGAGAAGCTTCTTAGAAGCTAGGATGGCCAGATTTCATCTTTCATACTTTGAACATATTAACAAGAAGGTCCAGTTCCTAGAGAAGGACATCATGCTTGGTAAAGCGGAGGATAAGTGACAAACTTTGATTTTTGCAGTGGCAGCAGCAATGGACTCAAGTGTAGCAATGTTTGTAAGGTTGGCACCAGACCAGATAGTGTTCATTCTGTTTAGCATAAGGTATCTATGTGTCGGTACAACACAACGGCACCTATCAACAACAACAACAAAAACATGAAGCTATTGAAAATACCATGCCTTGTGTCAGGTACATCTTAGTCCTCAAGCTGACATCTTTGCTCTTGAACACTTTAAAAAGGTCTTGTGCAGCAGATTTGCCTAATGCAATATGTCAAAAGGAAGAGAGTTATTGATTTTGCAGTACAGGAACGGAGGTCCCTGGGATCATCAAATGAGAAGAGTGGAGTGCAGGACCCTATCCAGAAAAGCAGTGACACCAGAGATGGAGGCAGAGACAATGATGTGGAGAGATGGAGCAGCTGGAGACTCTGGACTCAGGGAGGGAGAGGGGCTGTGTCCTGACAGCTGGGGGCAGACTTGCTGTGATACCCTTTGATTGTCTGATGATGCATGGAGGGGATTGTAATCATTGCAATGAAACAAAATATGATAGAATGAATGTAATTCTAATGTAGTCTATCATATAATTCACAATAAAAACTTAAAGAAAACACACACACACACACACACACACACACACACACACAAAACCCAGGAACAATAACCACAGGTAGGTGGTTTGAGCTCACCAGTTGTTCCCTGGGAGAAGATGGGACTTTCTGCTCCCATAAAGATTTACAGCCTCAGAAACCCTATACAGGGTCACATGAATTGGAGCTGACTCCATGGCACATAATCCACCACCCACCTACATTCTTTAATAAAAGAAATAACGTTGAATTGTAGAGATTAAGTTTAATGGATTTTCCTCAGCACTCTTCACCTTCACCTTTATGTAACCAGTATCCCTCATACATAACTCTAATGTGTTTATTTTAATGCTGTATCTTATTGTGATTATATAGAATGCTCTTTTAAGAGTAAGCTCTACATTAGGGATATTGTTGTTGTTAAGTACTGTCAAGCCACTTCCAGCTCATAGTGACTGTATAAGGTTTCCAAGGAGTGGCTGGTGGGGTTTGAACCACTGACCTTGAGGTTATCAGTCTAGTGCTTATCCTACAGCACCACATTAGGAAATCAGAGATATCATACAGGGTGTTGCTGTTGTCGTTAAGTGCCGTCGAATCAATTTCGACCCATAGTGACCCTGTATAGGGTTTCGAAGGAGCAGCTGGTGAGCTTGAACCACCGACCTTGCAGTTTAAATGGCTTTGCAGTCTGGTGCATTAACCCACATCCTCATACAGGGATGCTACATATTAAATAGAAGAAACAAAAAATAATTTTGTTTCTCTGTCCACATCAATTCACTTGTTTGTTTTATCTCATTCACCTGTGAGATCTAGATATGAAATGACTACTGTGCCACATAGGGTACAAAGGTGAATCAGCTCCAGTCTCAGCACTGCAAAGCTAAATGATACAGCTAAAACAAATGGCTACAGCATAATGTATTCAGAGTTCAGACAGAGGATACACAAGGTATTATGAAGTCAGAGAAGCATTCTTGATGAGTATAATCAAAGAAGCTCTCAGGAGAACACAACACATAAGAACTGAATTGAGGAAAAGACATCAGAGCTGTAGCCAAAGTATTTCAATCATTAAAAGAAGAAGAGGAGGAAAAACAGAAGAAAGGCAGAAGTAAAGTCAATAAGGCACACAGGATAGCAGAGTTTTAGCAAACTCCAGATGTTTTAGGATGAGTAGAGTTTGGGCAGAGGGCAGTGGTGGCTCAGTGGTAGAATTTCTGCCCTCCATGTGAGACCCAGGTTGGATTTCCAGCCAATGTACCTTAAACACAGTCTGAGTATTGTTATGATGCAGAACAGGTTTCAGTGGAACTTCCAGATTTAAGACAGACTAGGAAGAAAGGCCTGGTGATCTACTCCTGAAATCAGCCAATGAAACCTTACAGATGATAATGGTCTGATCATGTTGTGCATAGGGTTACCATGAGTCAGGGGCTGACATAGTGGCAGCTAACAACAGCTGAGTTGGTGTAAGAGAATCTTGAAATTGATGTTAAAGTTATTTATGGCTTAGGTTATGAAAGGCCTTAGCGACTGAATACTATCCTTAAAGCAAAGGTGAAGGTGAATCCTGTGTGAAGACTTAGACATTCTAAGACACTGTGTAGGGTTTTGTATTTAAACTAAATCCAGCTGTAGATACCACTAGAAAATTTAGAAATGTATTTGGCTACAATTAACCAAAATCCAAATAAAAGTGCCTTAAACAAAGTTTTGTTGTTGTTAGTTTGTTTTTTAATTGATGCCTAGAAGTAGGCATCTCAGAACTGTTGCTGCTGCTCACCGATGCCACCAAGGAACCAGGCTCATCTTTTCTTTCTTCTCTTATACTTAAGAAACTTGACTTGTCCAAAGTGGCTACTGCCATTCCTTGCTTTCAAATTTGGGGCAAGGAGGCAAAGGTGTGTGAGACAAGAAGACTTCTCTGTATTTGGGGATTGAAGCCCTCCACATCAGATCTGATCTCATATCTCAATATCTTTGCTTCTCCTTTGACTCACCAATGGCTAATGGGTGTTAAGTATGGTCATTGGGTTCAACCAATTATGATTTGTCTCTTGATAACCTGGTAGAGGACTTCCATTGCTGACATTGTTCGGATGATTTATGATTTTTTAGCAGAGAAAAAGGAAGGTGGTTATCAATTTAGAACAGATACAACACATGTGTGAAAATGACATGGGGTTGATGTCTAACTTCTCTGACTCCTCTAACTCTACCAGGGAGGAGGAGGAGAATCACTATCACCGTCAGCCTAAGATTGGTTCCTATGAAGCGGAGTTGGGACATAGCTCCACCCACCAGCATCTTCACCAAATCTGACACCAACTGTCCTTTTCCTGGAACTTTCTACTTCTCTGCTGAGTTAGATAATTCATTATAACACTCACATCAAATTCAAAGTCAATACTCATGGCTTTGGGGATTTTTAAAGAAGTTATTGCTAAGTGCTATAGAGTCAGTTCTGAGTCATAGCAAGCCTGTATACGGTTTCCAAGTAACGCCGGCAGGTTTGAATCTTTGACCCTGTGGCATGCCCAGGACTTGTGGCACCTTGGCCTCTGTCCTATTTGGGCAAATGTTATAAAGCTCTCTTAGCTCTGCCAATAAATGCCCCCACCCCCACCCCCAGTCTGCGAGTAATCCTCCAGCCCAAAGGCACTCAGCTTTCGTATTCTGCAAGCCAAGAAGTTCTCCATTCTATCTCTTGCTCTTGGTTCTGCTGCTTCTATTGTTGCTACTGTTTCTCTACTGTTGCTCCAGACTGTCTCGTGCAAGGATCTTGGTCCAAGAATGCACTTCATTCCTGGCTCTTCTTTCTGGATGATAGTGAGATTCCCCCATTATGCCTCTGAGATGGCTCATTTAAAACCTAGCAAGACCCCCATGTTAGGGTTCTGTATACCCTATTTGCATGGTCATACCCCTCTACAAGGAGTCCTGGTGTAGTGTTGTAGGATAATGCACTGTACCACAAGGTTGATTTGAACTGCAAGGTCAGTGTTACAAACTCACCAGTCACTCCTCGGAAATCCTATGCAGGGTCACTATGAGTCTGAGTCAGAACTGACTCAATAGCACTTAACAACAACAACCACCTACAAGGGTGTCATACCCCTTATTTACACAAGTACTTCACATTTATACTGTCATTTGGTGGCAGTAACAAAGACTACAACTGGAAGAACCATATCATGTAATTCACCACACTCTAGAACCTTTCATTCATTTTTTTCTAGTATCCTGAGATGACTAGAATATTTTCCTCATTATTTTATTCTTCCTTCCCCCAAAGAACGAAATTCTTACAATTGTAACTAAAATCACAAGTGATAGATTCCTTTATATTAGTTTTCTGATACTGTGTAACAAATTGCCTCAAACTTAGTGGTTTATAAACAACATTATTCATTTTCTCATAGTTGTTGTGGGTCATGAGTCCATCCATGTAGGGGTTAACTGGGTCTCCCAAGTATGCAATCAGAGTGTTGGTTGGAGCTGGCACCTCAGTTGGATCTTCATTGCCTTTTCCAAGTTCATTGGTTGTTGCAGAATTCCTTGGGTTATAGGACTGAGGGCCTCTACTCCCAAAGGTAACCCTTTCCCAAACCAAATCAAATGCCTTACTGTTGAGTTGATTATGATTCATAACAACCATGTAGGGCAGAATAGAACTGACTGAAGGTTTTCCAAGGCTGTAAAGCTTTCTAGAAGCAAACTGCCACATCTTTCTTCCATAGAGAGTCTGGTATATTTGAACAGCCAACCTTTTGGTTTGCAGCCAAATGCTTTAACCATTCTACCACCAGGGATGCTTGCCCCTCCCGTAGCAGTTTAGAATGTTACTATTTATTTCTTCCTAACAATCATGCACAAATTCTCTCACTATGAATATCTCCTTCCATTCTGCTAAAATGGAGTCTTTCAAATCATAATCTATTCAAGGTAGTTACTATTCCATCACATTCCCAGGCCTGGCACACAATTCAAGGGGAGATAATTAATTATTGGGGGCATGTACACTAGGGGTGAGCAATCTTGAGGACTGTCTAAAAATTCTGCCTTTGGTATACCCTAATTTATATTGGCATTTTTTGTTTATTTTCTACTAGTAGTCAGCCAGTTTGCCATTATTTTCAGTATCTTATAAAACATTGTATGACATAATTTTCCCCCTTACAACATATTCGAAAAATAAAATATTTTCAATAAAAGATAACTCACATCCATATTTCTGCTCCACGTTTCCACCTTCCCAGCTGTCTTATTCACAATTCCACGTTAATGAAAATGTATACCACAAAAGAAAAACAACACAGCTTTCATAGCATTATATTTATAATAGCAAGTTTTAACAAAAAAAGAATTTCTCATACAGACTTTCTAATAGGAATGAAACAGGGCACACTAAAAATATTATTTGTTAAGGCACTGCAGGAAATGCAAAGCCTTATATTACTATTTCCAGGAACTAAAAAATATTTGTAATCTAGCTGGGAAAGAAGATAGAATCACAAAGATATAATCACAAGTTGAAAAATAATTAATATTTAAATGGAAATTCAAGTCAACAATGATGGTCAAATCACAAAGTTGTAGATTACTAATTATCAGATTAATCCTACCAATCAGCCATGGTAACATAATGGGTTCTGAGCCAGCCACTCAATATGGGAGGAAGATGAGATTTGGGAGAAAGATGAGACTTTCTACTCCAGTAAAGATTTCCAATCTGGGAGATCCTGTATAGGATTGCTATGAGTTAGGACTGACTCAACAGCACACAACCACTACCAATACTATAGGCAGTATTGGTTAAGAGGAGAGTATTTATCATGGCAATGTATGCTTCCTCAAATTGAAGTGGGCTTAAAACAACAAACATTTTACATTGTATTATAATTGTGTGGGTGAGAAATTCAGGCAAGTTTCACCTGGGCAATACTTATCTTCAAGGGGCATCAACTGAGTTCACTGGGTAGAACTAAGTTGGGGGTTGGCCTTGTGTGAAGTTTCCAAGAATGGTTCCCTCATGAATCTGGCACTTGACTACTCCTTGGCCTTCCTCTGTCCATATGATATCTCATCCATTATACTCTCTTCTCCATGTGGAATAGACTTCTCAAGTCATTGTGGTCTTGGGTTGGGGAAGTAATATTTTTTCACATGGCAACTGTCTCCAAAGAGTCAGAGTTCAAGAGAAAAGAAGTAGAAATTTTTTTCACTCTGGATCCGGAAACCCACAGAGTGTCACTTCTACAATATACAATAAATCAAAGTAGTCAGACACATCATCCAGATTCAAGGAAAGGAAATATGGAATCTTTTAATAAATAATGAGTCAAAGCATCTGTTGTTAGGTGCTGAAGAGTAAGTTCTGACCCATAGCGACCCTATGTACAACAGAGCAAAACACTGCACAAAGCATTTGTGACCATATTTAACATTAAACATGGAAGGAAAGGTCATTTTGGAGCAGAAAGTTCAGAAGAAACTTCAGGGAAGGAGATAGATACGCCGGTTTAAAAGGATATGGGACATTTGAAGCTGCTGAGTGATTATAAGGCCAAAAAACATCAAATGTCTAAAAATAAAACAGGAACAATAAGGAGAGAAACTTTCATAATGCTTACCAAAGCAAGTATTCTATTTCTTTTCTCAAGTTGTTTTGTTCAAACAACAAAAGTAAATGACAGGGATAGTGGAAATTAACTTAAACTTGAACATTAAGTCAGTTCTTCCTGTGCATTAACAGGCCGATTCAACTGAAAAGAATTCTTTTTTAAAGAAGGTCAGCTCGTTTGAAGAAAGGTGAATTTGAGCTTAAGCATTTTACAGGGCTGCTCAGAGGTCAGATTGTTTTGAGAAGTGTATGCTGCTAAAATTCTCCAGAAGTATAGGAAAGTGTTCGCAGTCAGTATTGTGACAGGTAGCAGGACAGGGAGATTTAGCACCACATGAGACAATTTGGGTTTATTTAGCAAGAAGGGATATGGTGCTGAGAGAGTCGGTGTATAACATTTTTTGTCCTCGAGGGGCTCTCACAATGCTTTATTCAGAAAAGTTACATTATAACCATATTTTAGTTATATTTTTATTATGATAATCATAATTTTAGGATTGAGAGAAAGAAGCCTTTTTTTTTCAGATTTGTAGTTCTTAGATACACAACCCTCTAGGTTAATTAATTTACTTACAGTGCCCTGGGGGTGGAGTACATGGAACCTATTTTGTACACAAGGCCATCGAGTTGGTTCCGACTCATAACGATCTATGCGCAACAGAACAAAACACTGCCTAGTGCTGCACAATCCTCACAATTGTTGTTAAGCTTGAGTCCATTGCTACTGCCACTGTGCCAATCCATCCCTTTGGAGGTCTTCCTCTTTTTCACTCAACCTCTATTTCACCTATCATGATATCCTTCTCTAGGAACTGGTCCGTCCTTCCATATTCATTTGATGATTTCTGCATCTTTCGATATTTTGCCCATGGAATCCTTCAATATTTGCCAGTAGAGATTTGAATGTCTTCTTCAATTCTTTCAACTTGAGAAATGCTGAGCGTGTTCTTCCATTTTGATTTTTTAACTCCAGGTCTTTGCACACTTCATTATAATATTTGACTTCGTCTTCTCAAGAAATTGACCTTTGGAAATTTCCATTCAGTTCTTTTCCCTCCTCATTTCTTTCAGTACTTTAGCATCTCTATGCTGGAAAGCTAGTTTCAGAGTTTCTTCTGATATTCCTTTTAGTCTTTTTCATTCTTCTTGTCTTCTAAAATGACCTTTTGTTTTCTTCTTGTATGATGTTCTTAATGTCATTCCATAACTTTTCTGGTTTTCTGACATTAGTGTCTAATGCATCAAACCTGTTCTTGAGATTGTCTCTAAATTCAGGTGGGATATGTCCAACGACAAATTTTGGCTCTTGTGGACTTGTTTTAATTTTCTTCAGTCTTTGTACATGAGCAGCTAATTGTTCCACAGTCTGTCCTGGCCTTGTTTTGACTCATGATACGGAGTTTTTCCACCATCTCATCCCACAGATGTAATCAGTCTGATTTCTTTGTATACTGTCTGGTGAGGCTCATGTGTATAGTTTGCTTTTGTGTCATTTAAAAACGTTATTTGCAATAAATAAGGTATTGGTCTTACAAAATTCTATCACGCAACTTCCAGCATCATTTCTATCACTGAGGCCTTATTTTCCCAACTACTAATCCTTCATGTTTGTTTCCAACCATTGAATTCCAATTACTAGTACTTATCAATACATCTTCATTGCCATGTTTGATCAATTTCAGACTGAAGAAGTTGGTAGAATTCTTCAATTTCATCATCACTGACATTAGTGGTTGGTGTACAGATTTGAATAACAGTGGTGTTGACTAGTCTTCCTTGTTGTTGTTGTTAAGTTCCATCAAGTCGGTTCTGACCCATAGCTACCCTGTACAGGGTTTCCGAGGGTGTAAACCTTTACGAGAGTAGAAAGCCTCATCTTTCTCCAGCGGAGCAACTGGTAGTTTCAAACCACTGACCTTAAGGTTCGCAGCCCAATTCATAACCACTACGCCGCTATCAGAGCTCCTTAGTCTTCCTTGTAGGTGTATGGATATCATCCAATCACAGACAGCATTATAGATCTTGAAGTGTTCTTTTTGACGATGAATGTGAAGTCATTCCTCTTCAATTTGTCATTCAAGGCAATTGTCAGATTCAAAGCAATCAACTCACTGATGCCTAGCATATTGATTTTTATGCATTCCATTTATTTTTGACAACTTTCAATATTCTTAGATTCATATATTGTATATTCCATGTTCTGATTATTATTGGATGATTATAGCTGTTTCTTCTCATTGTGAGTCGTGCTCCATCAGCAAATGAAGGTCCCCAAAGCTTTACTTCATTTTCGTTGTTATGGTCAAGTCTATTTTGAGGAAGCAGGTTTCACTAGTCCTATTTTGAGTGCCTTCTAACTTGAGAGGTTCATGTTCTAGCATTGTATCTGACAACACTCTGGTGCTATTCATCATGTTTCAATACAGTATACTGTTGCTATCTGACAGTGTTCAACTGCTATTCATGAGGAGTTCAGTCGCTAAACATTCAGAAGTTTTCCACTTCTCATTCTTCCTAGTTTGTCTTAATCTGGAAGCTCAGCTGAAACTTGTCCACCATGGCTGTTTCTTGCTGGTATTAAAAAATACCTGTGGCATAGCTTCTAGCATCACAGTAACAAGTAAGTCACCACAGTATGTCAAACTAACAGATGACTGTTGGTAGCCACCCTATAGCGACACTATTTGTACACAGTGCCTGGTAATTTGTGTTTATTCAAGCTGTCCTGTTGTAGTGCTGTTGAATAAGAACTGGGCAGCAAACCACAAGGTTGGCAGTTAAAACCCATCAGCCCCCGCTTGGGAATACTATAAAGAGTCATTATGAGTCATAACCGACTTGATGGCACTTAACAACAACAACAATTTAATCTGCATACTGATCAAATAATCCAAGAAATTGGATTATATGAAGAAGAACTTGGAATTAAGATTGGATGAAGGCACATTCACAACTGATATGCAGATGACAGAACCTTGCTTGCTGAATACAATAGGGCCTCAGACACTGCTAATGAAAATCAAAGAAAACAGCTGTCAGCATGGATTACAAATCAGTGTAAAAAAAATAATAATCCTCATAACTGGACTAATTAAAAACATGATAAACACAGAAAAGAATGAAATTGTCAAGGAATTCACTTACTTGGATTCATAACCAATGTTCATAGAAGTGGCTGTCAAGAAATTGTCAAAGGACTATTTCATTGGACCAATTTGCTGCAAAAGACTCTTTAAAGTGTTAAACAACAAAGGAAGACTAAGGTATGCCTAACCCAAACCATAGTATTTTCAATTGTCACATATCATGTTAAAACTGAACAGTGAATAAGGAAGACCAGAGAAGAATTAATGTATTTGAATTATGGTTTTGGAGAAGCACGTGCCGTGGATTCCCAGAAGAAGTTCATCCAAAATGTCTCTTAGAAGAAAGAATGGTGAGACTTTGTCTCAACTACTTTGGACATGATATTAGGTGGGACCAGTAACTGGTAAAGGATATTAGGGCTGGTAGAGAGTGAGCGAAAAAGAGGAAGTCCCCACTGTGATGGATTGACACAGTGGCTGCAATAATGTGGGCTCAAACATAACAACAGTTGTGAGGATGGTGCAATAGACAGTGCTTTCTGTAGATAATCTCCGAGTTGGAACTGACTAGATTGGAGCTGTGGATCACCACTGGACTGCAAACCACAGGTCGGCAGTTCAAACCCACCCAGCTGCTCCTCTGAAACCTATACTGGGTCTCTATGGATTGGAACCGACTCAACGGCATTGAACAACAACAAGATGGCACTTAACAATAACATTGTTTAGTGGATTCTATTATTCATATGTTATCAATGCTATTTTTTTTTAAAAGTCTATTATTCTTTTCTGAAATTTTGCCTGGTAGTGGTGGCGGTTAAGTGTTGTCACGTCATTTCAGACACATAAATTATTCTGTATAGGGGATCTGAGGCTGTAAATCTCTACCGGAGCAGAAAGCCACTTGTATTCCCCTGCAGATATAACAGATTCAAACTGCTGATGTTGCTAATCACAGCCCAACTCATAAACCACTATTCTACCAGGACTCCGTGCAACTTTGCATCTATAACATTGCATTTGGATTCCTAGTATGGTGCTGTAGCATAAGCAATGGCCTGCAAACTGAAAGACTTGTGGTTCAAATCCACCAGCTGCTCTTTGAAAACCACTATACAGGGTCTCTATGAGCGGTAACCAACTAGAGGGCATTTAGCAACAACTTTAAATCTGAAAGAGAGAAATGTATTAGTAATGCATACAAATTAAAAATGGCTCATTCCTGACTGGAGTCAGTAGAGTTGGTGTTGAACATTTACATTTTCAAAATTTGTTTCTAAAATTTTCTTCATATTTGCTTTTATGTCACTTAAATGTTTTCCATTTTAGAGTATGAAATCTGAATGTAAAAATATAAAGATGGTGGGCGAGAACAAAGCACATGAAAGAAGCGTTAAAGACACTACGAATAAAATGGAAAATCTTGGAAGATCATCAAATCTTATTATTGTTCTATGCTATAATGTGGATTCTTCTTCCCTTACCTGATAAAAACACTAGCTTTTTGTTGTTTTATTTGGTCTTTGTTGTTAAGTGCTGTAGAATTGGTTCTGACCCATAGCGACGCTGTAAGGTTTCTGAGAAGCGGCAGGTAAATTTGAACCGTTGATCTTTCTGTTCAAATCGACCTCGTGATCGAGTGCTTATACTACAGTGCCACACCAGTGGCACTCCTTGTTTGTTGCTAAGTGCCGTGCAGTTGGTTCCAACTCAAAGTGACCCTTTATGGGGGTTTCTGGGTAGTGGCTGTTGAGTTTGAACCGTGGAACTTGAGGTACAAAGCGACCTTGAGGCCAAGTGCTTATCCCACAGTGCCACACCAGGACTCCATCTTTGGTATGTTGTTGTTATGTGCTGTGGAGTCGGTTCCAACTCATAGTGAGGACCCTGTACGGGGTTTCCAAGGCTGTAAATCTTTACGGAGGCAGAAAGCCTCATCTTTCTCCAGACGAACAGCTGGTAGTTTCAAACTGATGACCATGAGATTAGCAGCCTTCGTAACCACTACGCTACCAGAGCTCTGAAAATTCCAAGCCTCTTTCTTGCTAGTAAGGGATCACATTATCTTAAGCAGTGTTTGACGGTCAGCAACATCTTTGTGTGGCTTTACACAGTATTTATTTTCAGTAGGTTTTGCTTCTTGAATTATAGGTGGCTCTTCAAAAACTCATGCGAAGTCAACAAAAGAAAATAAAAACAAACAAGTCGTGGCCTTGGGATTCTGAAACCTTTCTCCTGAGGGAACCGGTTAAGTCTTCAGTGATTGGAAGGGCAGATGGCTGAGATTGCTAAACTCAGCAAAGAAAAATAAATCCAGGTTGCTGAGCAAATGGACAGCGCCTTACCACAGCGCAGTAAAAAGGACTCCCAAAGATGTCTCAGGAAAACAGAAATATGCCTTTTATGCTCTTATCTGTCCCATCCAAGTAAATAAGTGAACCCTGCTCAGGTAACCGGCAACGGGAATCTGCAGAGAGCAGGATAAATATATATAGTAGGCGTGTCGCCTCTCCCCCAGGAGCTAGACTAGATAGACATCATCTGCCGTGAGCCTTCAGCAAAGTCACTCCCAGCTAGGCAGGGAACAAGAGTGGAGGGTGCGGGGACGCGGTGAAGAGGTGGCCACTCGGGGCCATGCAGCCGGCTGCTCGATGCATAATTGATGGCGGGGCCGGCGCGTTGCTCACTCGAGGGAGGAGCGCTTCTCGACAGAGGAGGCCCGGACACCGCCCCTCCCACTCCGCCTTTTCTCCGGGGTCCTGCACTCGGGCCAAACAGCAGGCGGCGGGCCATCGGCGAGTGTGCGCAGCGATTCCAGGTAGCGACGGCTGCGTGACGAGGAGGCAACTTTCCGCAAGGACCGCGGCGCACCCGCTGGCGCCATGTGCGCCTTCCCTAGTCCACTTGGGCCCCAGGCACCACCGCCCCTGCTGCTTTTCCTCCTGTGCCTTCTAGCTGCGTCGCACCCCAGTTTGGCGAACGGCACCTCGCCAGGTTTGATGGGTACAGGGATCTGGGAGGGCGCGCGGACGGGGGATCACCAGTGGAGGGTTTCGCCAGCGCTAGGGGTCCGGAGAGAGAGAGAGGCACCAGGCTGTTGGCAGCGGCCGCAGCCTCCTCCCATTGGCTAAACCTGGGTTACCTAAGCTGAACGAGGGGGCGGCGGGGGCTCCTCTGTTCCATTGGGTAAATTGGTAACAAACAGCGCCCCGCCATTGGGGAGTGGTGGGAATGGGTGCAGTGTCAGGTTTTCCTTGGAAGGTTAGGGAGTTTGATGAGTGGGTGGGGGCGGGAGAACGGCAGAAACTGCCGGTCTGCTAATGTGGCATGATTTCTGAAAGCCACACTCCGGAGTCAAAGCCAACCCATTTCCCTTGAATCGTTAATAAGGCTCAAATGTCACCACCGTTTCTCCTGGCAGGTGGGTTGGCTTTAAGGATGTTTTTCAAAGCTGAGTTCAAGTAACATCATAGCAGAAACCAGCCAGCTATACAAAACCTCCACAACTCACAGGTTAATGTGTGTGTGTTTGTATTCATCTTCTTTTGCACTATGGAAAACACTAACAGAAGGATTTATGTGCATTTAACAACAACACCATTACCAAAACTAATACCAAAGGTGCCATTTTAGCTTCACCTATTTGTTGTCAGGTAAAAGTATTTTTATGTTGAACGTGCTCCTTTGATTTACATTCTAATGCAAGGGCTGGTGTTTTTTCAAAGTGTTAACAGGTGTTTAGGATAATGCACTTCTCATGCTGGCAAATACTGGCCAACAGTAACTAAAATTGTGACATTATTCTACAGAAGATTTTCAACTTTTCTTATGAATTTATTTTCATGAGTTTACAACAACACTTAAAATTTTCATAACATACCATAAAGAATTATTGGTAATCAAAGCAAAGGTTATTCTTTTTTTTGTAAATGTCCTTCAAAGGCCTGGGTGTTAACAACTTAGACAAAACATGATTGGGTTGCTTCAGTTTCAAAATGCCCTTCTCCCCCTTCCTAGCAACATGATCTCCTTTTTATTCATACTATTTACAAAGAATTGTCAGTCTGGCTCTGCCTGATCTATGTTCCGACACCATGTTGCTGCTGAGTGACATGAAGTTGATTCTGACTCAGCAATTATATGTAATGGGATAGAACATCCCCATAGGCTTTGCTTGGTTAATCTTTATGGGAGCAGATCTCCAGGTCTTTTCTCCCTCAGCCGCTGGGTGGGTTTGCATCTCTATCCTTTCTGTTAGCAGCTGAGTGCTTTAATCATTGTGACTTTTTTCACCCACTGTCCATCTTTGAATATTGTCATTCTGAGGACATTCTGGGTTAGCTCTAGCACTTTGGTTCTAGACTTGACTGTATGTTGGAATTACCAGGGGGAGCCTTCAAAATTACTGAGGACTGGGCCCTGCCCTCAGAAGGTCTGATTTAGTTGGCCTGATTCAATTCAACTGAATATCATGAGTTTTAAAAGTTCCCTGTGTGATTCTAAGTGCAGCTTTGGTTGAAAACCACTGCTCTAAAATGATATGGACCTTTGTTGTTGTTAAGTGCCATCGAGTTGGTTCTGAACCATAGCAACCTATGTAGGGTTTCCTAGGAGCAGCTGGTAGGTTTGAACCATCCATCTTGTTGTTCAGACTGACCTTGTGGTCCAGTGCATTTCCTGTAGTGCCACACCAGGACATAGACAATGCAAATGTATATCCAGAGCAGATTTCTAAGAAGAAAAGAAAAAAGCAAAAACAGGAAATATGTCTAAAAATATATCTGAAAACCTCAAACCAAACCAGTTGCTGTGGAGTTGATGCTGAGTCATGGTTCCTCTGTGTGTGTCACAGTAGAACTGCTCCCTGGATTTTGATGGTTGGGATCTTTTGAAAATGAAATGCTAGGCTTTAATTCTGAGGAGCCCAAAGAAGGTATAAATGGGGCTATGGGAACTGGGTCATCAGATATCTATATATGTGTATAATGAGTGCTGTCCTTAAAGCTCAATATATGCCAAAATTATGCTATAACATGTCATGTATAAGTCATGAAATTAGCATCTGGTTTGAAAACAGAATAGAAAATTGTCAGGTAACTTCAGCTGATATTTTTGGATTATATTGATCTCCATGAGATTCAGTTTGCTCTCTGCTAAAGTATATTGTTAGGTGCCAACAAGTTGGTTCTGGCTCATATTAACACTATATATAAAAGAACAAAACATTGCCCTGTCCTGAGCCATCCTCACCATCATTGCTATATTTAAGAGCCCATTGTTGCAGCTACTGAGTCAATCTTTCTAAAGGATACTGTGAATTTTATGGGATGTTTTCTGTGTCGGGGCTTTGAACTTCTTGGAGATGTTGTTGTGTGTTGTCGAGTAAGTTCTGACTCATAACGACCCTGTATAGGGTTTCCTAGGAGCAGCTGGTGAGCTTGAACTGCTGACTTTGGTTCAAACCGACTTTGCAATCCAGTGCATTAACCCATAGTACCACACTAGGACTCTTACCTGGAGATAGGTGCTCCTATAAACTAAGACTTTGGACCAAATTTTAATAATAGAAATAGTTATACTTTATTATATTTAATATACAAAATGATAACTGAGTTACCTTTAATTATCCTTGACTTTCAGATGAGGACAATGGGGTTTATAGAGTGTAAATAATTGCTGCAGTATACATAGTTAAAGGAACTCTGGTAGTGTAGTGGTTATGAATTGGGCTGTGAACCTTCAGGTCAGCAATTCAAAACTACCAGCTGTTCTGCGAGAGAAAGATAAGGTTTTCTGCTCCCGTGAAGACTTACAGCCTCAGAAACCCTGTACAGGGTCGCTATAAGTCGGAACTGACTCCACAGCACATAACACTAACTTAGTTAAGGAACTCTGTAAGCGCAAAGGTTGGGCTGCTACCCTCAAGGCCAACAGTTTGAAACTGCCAGTCATTGTGCAGGAGAAAGATGAGGCTTTCTGCTCCCGTCAAGATTTACAGTCTCAGAAATCCTATGCAGGGTTGTTACGAGTCGGAACCGACTCCACGGCACATACACAGTTAAGCGGTAGAGCAGTAAATTTAACATTGGTCATTCTGATTTAAGATTTGTTTTCTACTTTGTTTCAAAGTATTTCAAAGTGTTTGTTTCAATACTCAATTGTCGTTCTGAGCTTGCATACCTTTGGAAGTTTGGAACCGCTGGCAGGGAGCAAGCACAGTGTATGAATCTGAATATTCGATTTGAGCTGAAAGTAATGATAGTGTAAGTCTAGGAATGAAGTTGTGGTCAGGCACTCATCTTGACTCTTTTAGGCTATTTTAGCGAGTTGTTGTTAAGTGCCATCAAGTCTGTTCTCACTCAGTGCCCTGTATAGGATTTCCAAGGACCAGCTGGTGGGTTTGTAGTCCAGTACTCATCTTAAAGTGCCACATCAGAAGCCCACTTCAGTTAATTAAGAACTATAAAAATCCCTTTGTAAAGGAGAAGTATTACATACATAGGAAGAGTTGGACATCCTATTTTTTACACATTGGGAGTACGGGTCATATTTACCTTTAGAAAATTGTCTGTACTGAGTCATTTGACATGGTCATTTCTAGAGGACGTGGCCTTAAAAGAGCTTGTGGAAAAATGTCATTATCTTTTAATTCCATTTGTTCACACCTTTTGAAGCCCCTTCATATGCTTCCTTGAGCTGCTCCTTATTCCAGGAGTCACCTCCCCCCAACTGCCTAATAATAGATATTTGTAGAAATAAATATTACATATTGTTGTTGCTAAGTGCCGCTGAGTCAATTCGGGTTCATAGGATTTCTAAAGAGCATCTGGTGGGTTTGAACCATTGTGCTATAGGTAGCAACCTGGTGCCACCTACAAATGCCACACCAGGATTTACAGTCTTGAAACCCAGAGGAGCAGTTCTCCTTAGGCCTGTAGGGTAAGTACGAGGTGGACGTGACCCCATGGCAGTGGGTTTAATAGGGATGAATCTGATGTGTCTAATTTTTACCCTAAATTACCATCATGCTAGCAATGATATAAATATTAGTTAAAAATTAGTTCACCTGACTTCCTTTTCCAGTCTCCTGGCCTTCCTCCTTGAATAGTTTAGCCCCGTGCATGGGGAAGATGAAGGGTGAGTATCCTCAGCTGGTGGTCTATGGGACCTAGAACAAAGTTTCAGAGACTGGGCCAGCAAGTGTGAGGTCCACGGAGACAGTTGTTCCAGTATGATGTGGTAAAGCCTGAGCATGATAAAGTCACTGCTCCTCCACAGGGTTGGCTTGGTGCAGAGTCTCAGCTGAGCAGGGTGACAGGGCTCTTCTGAAGTAGACAACATACTGTGTGGTGTCATATCCCAGTAAGCATATGGAGGGCTGCCATGCTGAGGGGCAGACCAGTGCAGGAGGGTGGAGCTTACTCAGGGTGATGAATCCATCTCTCTGAGAATAAGCATGGTAAGGCAATGAGAGATTAGTTATCTACACAGGGTGGTGGTGGTGGTTTGTGCCATCTACTTTGTTCAGATTCATAGTGGTGGTGATGTACTGTGAAGTCAGTTCAACTCATAGTGACCCTGTATAGGGTTTCCAAGATGGTAAATCTTAACAGAAGAAGAAAGCCTATTCTTTCTCCCATGGAACGACTGGTAGATTTGAACTTGTGATTGACCTTGTGGCTAGCAATACAACTCATAACCCACTGCACCACCAGAACTCCTTGTTCTTACTCAAAGTGACCCTATCTATACAGGGTTTCCAAGGCTGTGAATCTTTACAGGAGCAGAAAGCCTCATCTTGTCCCTCAGAGTGGCTGCTGCATTGGAAATAGTGACCCGTGGTTAGCAGCACAGCACATAACCCACTATGCCACCTGGGCTCCTTAATTACCTACAGGAGATTAGGTCAAATAAGTCATCATACAAGGATGGTAGGAGCAAGGGTTTTTGCTATCACAGAAGAAAATAAAGGGGATAAAACCAGATGAACTCTGTGGTGTTGGATTGTAATTGAAACATTAGTGTGAGTTCATGACTATCAGTATAGATAGATTACTGTTGTTCTGCTCTGTTGACGTACATCAACCCTGTATAGGGTTTCCAAGGAACGGCTGGTGGATAAACCACTGATGTTGCAGTTCAAATCCATCTTAAGCGTCTATGGTTCGGTAGCAATACTTTTCAACTCACCCGCTTACTTGTATGTAAATTATGAACATTTTTACTCATATGAACATACATATGGAATACATATGTGCTTTATGTTTATGTGATGTGTGCATGCATGTTTTTGGTTTTCTCTGGCCACTGCAGAGCAGTGGTTTCACAGTGGCATTTAGAATATATGATCTTGAGTTTTAAATATCATTGTTTGCAAAAACTAACTGAGGCTGCTTGGACAATTGGCTGATTTCAGGGTTGGGCTGTGGAAAGTACAAAATGAGCCTGGGATATCTTGTGCCAGTGAAGTGCCCAAAGAAGGATATATCATGTCAAAGAATAGATAGACAACAGGCTGGAGAGGATCCCACTGGCCAAATCTAAGAAAAATTGAGCATAAAATTAAATATTAGTGATACTATCAGATTATATAGCCCCAAGAATAAAAAAAGAATTTATGAGTACATGCTGATATAAATTAAATGATAGTCATTTGAAAGTTTGAGTAGGTACAAAATATTATATAGCGTCCAATTATTTTCCCACAAAATTCTCATTAATGCAAATGGAAAAAGAGCAACTTTACAGTGAAGAAGTCTGGCAGACAGCACTTTAATGATCTAAGTAGCAGACATCACTGAAGAGACAGATGGAAATTGTGTACTAGCTATTCAGTGAGAACACAATGATACTTACATCTAAGATCATACGCTAATCTAATCTTGTTGTATCAGCATTGTTGTTGTTGTTGTCAGGTACCTTCGAGTCGGAACGGACTCATAGCGACCCCATGCACAGCAGAATGAAACAATGTCTGATCCTGTGCCCAACCTCACTACCGCTGCCATACTTGAGTCCATCAATGCTGCCACCTGGCCAATCCATCTTGTTGGAGGTCTTCCTCTTTTTCTCTGACCCTCCATCTTACCAAGCATGATATCCTTCTCCAGTGACTCTTCCCTCCTGACAACATGTGCAAAGTATGATAGACAAAGTTTAGCCATCCTGGCCTCAAAGGAACACTCTGGCTGCACTTCTTCCAAAACAGATCTATTGGTTTTTCTGGCAGTCCATGGCACTTTTGGTATTCTCCTCCAACACCATAATTCAAAGGCATCAATTCTTCTATAGTCTTCCTTATTCACTGTCCAGCTTTCACATCCATATGAGGTTATTGAAAATACCATGGCTTGGGTTAGGCACACCTTAGTCTTCAAGCTGACATCTGTATTAGCATAACTGGCCTGAAATCTTTAAAGTTTCAGTGTCATGAAAGTCCGGAAAGATTGGAGCTGTTATAGAGTAAAGGAGATTAGAGACGTGGCAACAAATAGCAGCATGTGAGTCTGTGTACTGGAACCTTTTGCTATAAATACATTATCTGGACTTTTATAAATACTTAAATGTGGTGTGTGGTGAATGCTAATTCATAACTGAAAATTTCTTGATTTTATTGGAAATATTGTGATTAATTGGGAGCATGTTCTTGGTTGTAGGAAATACACAATGTTGTTTTAGAGAAAAATCAGTCTTCAGGTCAGCAGTGTACTCTCAAATAGTTCAGTGGTAAAAAATGCCTTTTCTTTATAGCACACTTGAAACTTGTATTTTGAATGGTTAGAAAATAAAACAAAAAGAATAGGTCTGCTCTTGTTGAGAAATCTTTAATTGGCATAGACATTAAACCACAGTGAAAGTTGAGGCATGCTCATTCAGTTATGTACTTAGGGACAGTTTTCCAAAGAAGTATTTGCCCTCAAACAGAAACAAATTATGTATTGTGGTTGTTTGTCCTAATCCTAATTTATAATCTTTTGCAGTTAATTTTGTATAACTGGACTCACATATTTCACAACAAAAGAAAAGCCATAGAAATGAACAACTCAGGAGAAACGCTGATGAGGAAAATGTTACACAATGTTTTGTTAACAAATAGCTCTCTCTCTGCTCCTAATAAAACATCTTTGTTATCTACTTGATTTGACATAATGTACTGTTACGATGGAAATGATAAGCTGAAAAACAAACCAGTTGTCAAGTCATGCTGACTACTGCTGACCCATGTGCATCAGAGGAGAACTGTGTTCCACAAGGTTCTTGGTGACTGATTTTTCTGAAAGTAGATCACCAGGCCTTTCTTCCAAAGTGCCTATTTTGTATGAGCTTAAACCACCAAACTTTTGGTTACCAGCAAAGAAAGCATTAACAAATTGCACCCTCAAGGAACTCCATAGAAATAATGTTGTTGTTGTGAAGGGCCATCAAGTCGGTTCCAACCCATAGCAACACTGTATAGGGGTTCCAAGGAGCAGCTGGTGAGCTTGAACCACCGATCTTGCAGTTCAAACAGTTTTGCAGTCTGACGCATTAACCCACAGAGCCACACCAGAAATAATAAATACCTTTAAAATTGGTGTTATCTTTTACCAAAATACAAAAAAATAAAGTTTCTTTCTGGCATTTTTAAGTTATTGTAGCTTTTGTAACAAATATATCCTATTCCCAAGACAAACTCTTTTTTATAACCTATATTTATACAGTTCTGAGAAATTGAAAGGAAATTTAGATGTCTCATTCGATTGATCTTGAATTTCAATGTGCCTTGTTACTTATGAGAACAGAGCTAGCTAATAGTCAATTTGCCTGGTTTGCATTCCTAAAGTCTACGGAGGACATGTCATGTCTTCAAAAAAGATCTTCAAAGTGGCCCCTGGCAGAAGATGTGATTGGTAAGAAATGTTCATGATTTTAAGTGTCTATACCTAAATATCTAGAGTCCTGGTATGGCACTGTGGGATAATGTGTCAGACTGCAAAATCATTTGAACTGCAAGGTCGGTGGTTCAAGCTCACCGGCTGCTTCTTGGAAACCCTATACAGGGTCGCTATGGGTTGAAATTGACTCGACTGCACTTAACAATAACAGCAACTTAAATATCTGTACCTTAACTGTTGTTAAGGAGATCTGGAAGTGTAGTGGTTACAAATTGGGCTGCTAATCTCGCTGTCAGCAGTTCAAAACTAACAGCTGTTCCGCGGGAGAAAGATGAGGCTTTCTGCTCCCATAAAGATTTACAGCCTCGGAAACCCTATACAGGGTCACTATGAGTTAGAACTGACTCCACGGCACATAACAACAACAAGAAATCCATGTTGTATAGGACCTTAGATCAAATGATCATTTAATAGTATTAAAAATCATTGCTTTGTTGAGTCAAAAGGTAGGAGATTTGAATCCAACCAGAAGTAGCTTCAAGGTAAAGTCTGAAAACCTCAGAGAGCATAATCATTGAAATCCTGATTGAACATGATTTTACTCTGAAATCATGAATCAGAATTGATTCATTGGCAGCTGGTTTGATTTTTTTTAAGAATCACTTGTTGTTGTTATGTGCCGTGGAGTTGGTTCCGACTCATAGTGACCCTGGACAGGGTTTCCGAGGCTGTAAATCTTTATGGGAGCAGAAAGCCTCATCTGTCTCCCACAGAACATCTGGTAGTTTCGAATTGCCGACCTTGTGGTTCACAGCCCGATTCGTAACCACTATGCTACCAGAGCTTCTTTAAGAATCAGAAGTGAGGATATATTTGATGGTCTAAATCAGGGTTTCTCAATCTTGTTACTGTTCACATTTGGGACTGAATAATCCTTTGTATGACAGGGTTGTATTCTTTCACCATACTTAGTCAATCTGTATGCTGAGCAAATAATCCAAAAAGCTAGGTTATATGAAGAAAAACATGGCATCAGGATTAGAGGAAGACTCATTACCAACCTGAGATATGCAGATGATACAACCTTGCTTGCTTTATATGAAGAAAAACATGGCATCAGGATTGGAGGAAGACTCATTAACAACCTGCGATATGCAAATGATACAACCTTGCTTGCTGAAAGTGAAAAGGGCTTAAAGTATTTACTGATGAAGATCAAAGAGCACAGCCTTCAATATGGATTGCATCTCAATGTAAATAAAACAAAAATCCTCACCATTGGACCAATATAAAACAACATTAGCAATGGAGAAAAGATTGAAGCTGTCAAGGACTTCATTCTTCCTGGATCAACTATCAACACTCATGGAAGCAGCAGTCAAGAAATCAAACCATTTATTGCATTTGGCAAATCTGCTGCACAAGACCTTTTTAAAGTGTTGAAAAGCAAAGATGTCAGCTTGAGCACTAAGGTACGCCTGACCCAAGCCATGGTGTTTTCAATAACCTCATCTGCATGTGAAAATTGGACAGTAAATAAGGAAGACCATGTAGAAGAATTGATGCTTTTGAGTTACGGTGTTGGAGGAGAATATTGAAAGTGCCATGGGCAGCCAAAAGAACCAACAGATTTGTGTTAGAAGAAGTACAGTCAGAGTGCTCATAGGAGGCCAGGATGGCCAAACTTCGTCTCTCATGCTTTGGATATATTATTGTAAGGAGGGACCAGTCGCTTGAGAAGGATATCATATTTGTTAAGGTTGAAGGTCAGAGAAAAAGAGGAAGAGCCCCAGTGAGATGGATTGGCCAAGTGGCAGCATCAATGGGCTCAAGTGTGGCAACAATAGTGAGGTTGGCCCCCATAGGGCAATGTTTCACTCTGCTGTGCTTAAGGTCCCTATGAGTCAGCACCGACTCAATAGCACCTAACAACAACAACAACAATCCTTTGTTTGGGTGGGGTGGGGGTGGGATTGCTATGCATTGTGAATTGTTTCTCAGGGTCCCCTGCCTCTACTTACTAGCTAGCTATCATAACCACCCTCCCCTTAAATGTGTACCCTGACATTGCCATGAGTTCCCTGGGGGGTGGGGGCAGGGTAATCCTCAATTGAGAACTACTTTACAAAATCTAATCTTTTTAGAATAAGCTGGTGGTGAAACAATTTTAAAATCCAGTGTTAATAAAGAGCAGCAGTCCTATTCAAACTTTGTTGTTGTTAAGTGTTGTTGAACTGATTCCAACTCATAGCAACCCTGTATCAGGTTTCCCAGGAGTGGTTGGTGAGTTTGAACTGTTGACCTTTGGTTAGCTCAGCAAATGATATCCCTATTTCCACATCCTTTTTGAATCTGGCTTGGATTTCTGGCAGCTCCATGTTGATGTACTGCTGCAAACGTTCTTAAATTATCTTCAGCAAAATTTTACTTTCCAGTGATGTTAATGATGTTGTTCACTGATTTCCACATTCCCTTACATCACTTTCCTTAGAAATGAGCACAAATATGGATCTCTTCCAATCTGTTGGTAAGGTAACTCTTTCAAAGTTCTTGGCATAGACTAGTGAGTGCTTCCAATTCTGCATCAGTTTGTTGAAAGATTCAGTTTGTATTCCATCAATTTCTGGAGCTTTGTTTTTCACCCATGCCTTCCATGCAGCTTTATCATTCAATTCCAACTCTTGAAATGGTTGAACATCAACCAGTTCTTTTTGTTACAGTGACTCATATTCTTTTCATCTTCTTTTGATGCTTTCTGCATCATTCAGTAGTAATTTTGCCAACAAAGTCCTTCAATATTGCAACCTGAGGCTAGAATTTTTACTTGGATTATTTTAGCTTGAGAAATTCTGAGTGTGTTCTTCCGTGTGGTTTTCTAATTCCAGTGTTGCGTATTTCATAATGACTCTTGACTGTGTTTTCGAGATACCCTTTGAAATTTTCCGTTCAGCTCTTTCAATTTTCATTTCTTCCAGTTGTCTTAGCTTCTCTATGTTCAAGAACAAGTTTCAGAGTCTATTTTGACATCAGATGTAGTCTTTCTTTCCCACCTTTATAATGACCTTTTGTTTTTTCCTGTATGATGTTTAACTCTTCTAGTCTTTGGTCATTAGTGGTGTCTAATGCATCAAATCTCTTTTGTAGGATGGTCTCTAAATTCACTTGGAATATATGTGGCACTTTGGGATAAAGCACTGGACTGCAAGGTTGGTTTGAACCATAAGGTCAGTGGTTCAAACTCACCAGCAGCTCCTTGAAAACCCTATATAGACAAGGTCACTATGAGTCAGAACTGACTTGATGTTACTTAACAACAACAACAGCAATATGTAAGGTCGCATTTTGCCACTTGTGGAGTTGTTTTAATTTTTTTTCAGGATCTTCAGCTATACAAGCAATTGATGGTATGTTCTGCTAGTGACCTAGCCTTATTATGGCTGATGAGATTGACCTTCTCCATTGTTTCTTGTGTAGTCCATCTGGTGAGGTCCATGAGTGTAGTTGCCTTTTAGGTTACTTAAAAAGGTATTTTCAGTGAAAATGTTGTTGGTCTTCCAAAATTCTATCATGATATATCTCCATCATCATTTGTACCAACAAGGCCATATTTTCCAACTATTGATTCTTCTTCTCTGTCACATTCCAGTCACCAATAATTTTCTATGCATTCTGATTGCATGTTTGATCAATTCTAGACTGAACAAGTCGGTAGAATTCTTTCATTTCATTAAAACAGGCTTTAGTAGCTGGTTTGTAAATTTGACTAATAGTGGTAGGATGTGGTCTTTATTGTAGGAGTATGAATAATATCCTATTACAGACAGAATTATATTTCAAGAAAAATCTTAAAATGCTCAGTTTGATAATGAATTGTGATGCCATTCCAATTCAATTTGATGTTCCTGGTTATAGTCAGCCATGTGACTGCCCAATTCAAAATGGACAGTAGCAGTCCATTTCAGCTCACTAAGAGTAGTGGTTACAGCTCGGGCTGCTAACCTCAAGGGAGCGGTTTGAAACTACCAGCCATTCCCCTGGAGAAAGATGAGGCTTTCTACTTTATGACTCATGCTGCTGACCTCAAGGTCAGCAGTTCGAAACTACCAGCGGTTCCACAGGAGAAAGATGAGGTGTTCTGCTCCTGTAAAGATTTACAGCCTCGGAAACCCAGTGCAGGGTCACTATGAGTCAGAACCGACTCCACAGTACTTAACAAAAACAACAACAAAGATTTACAGCCTCAGAAACACTGTGCAGCATTGCTGTGAGTTAGAACCAACTCCCCGGCACACTACCACCACCGCCACCACTGTCTGTTGATCTTTATGGGTTCTATTTCAATTTTTTTTTTCCTGTTTATTAGATTTTTATTATGCAAAGATTTGTTTATTCATATCATCTAGAGATCATTTCACCCACTTTTCTGCTTGTCTCTCTTTTCAGCAGTGGTAAGGCATTGGATATCTTTCCACGGGGAAGATAAATCCATGGTTTGTTGCCTTTGCCAATTACAAAAATGTTGGAAAATTAGGTGGCAAAGCTGTGGCCATTGACATCTTTCACATGAACTATATCAAAAGAGCCAGGATGTCTCTCTTTATTAGTGATCACTCCAGTTCTTCCAAGGTTGGCACCTCCAGTCACCATACACAGGTTACTAGTGTCAAACTTGATGAAATCGGTAATCTTTCCAATCTCCAAATCAATTTGAATGGTATCATTCACCTTGATGAGGGGGATCGGGGTAGAATATGGTGCGAGCATCATGGGTCACCAGATGGAGGATTCCTTTTGTGCTCACAAAGATCTTTCTTACTTTGCACATCTTGTTGTTCTCCTCCTCAGCTGTAATATGATGAACAGCAAATTGACCCTTGGTGTCATAGACCAGATGGAAATTTCCTCCAGCTTTGTCAATGCTGATGACATCCATAAAAACAGCAGGATCAGTTTTATCAACTCAGGCCTTGCCATCAACCTTAATGAACAACTGCATACAGATCCTTTTAGCTTCATTTCCTGTCAGGGCATATTTAAGTCTGTTCCTTAAGAAAATGATCCGTGAGAGGCATTTTCTCAGTTTGTAGGGACTGGTGGATGAATGTGGAGCAAACACACCAGTCAGTTTGTCCAGCATCCAATGTTTAGGGGCAGACACACACTTAAGATGCCTCTTGGGACCACGAGCCATGGTTGCTCTAGGCAGGAAAGAGGTTCTTCATTTTTGATGACTTCCAATTTTCCTAGATTCATACTTCGTACATTTTGGGTTCTATTATTAATAGATGTTTGCAGCTGTCTTCCAATTGCAAGTTTTGCTACATCAGCAAATGAAAGTCCAGAAAGTTTTACTCTTTCATGTCATTAAAGTCAACTGTACTTTGAGGAGGTAGCTTTTCCCCAGTCATGTATTGAGTACTTCCAACCTGAGATACTCATCGTCCGGTACCATATCAGACAGTGCTCTGCTGCTATTCATAAGCTCTTCAGTGCCTAATCATTCAGTCCTGCTGTGGCTCTGCAGGAACACTGGACTGCTGTCTACAAAATTAGTGGTCAAACTCATCAGTCACTCCCCAGAAACCCTATACATGATTGCTATAAGTTGGGACCACTCTACTGCACTTAATAACAACAACAGTTACTCAGAAGTGGTCTGCCTCTCCTTCCTAGTCTGTTTTAGTCTCATTGTTATTGTTGTTAAGTGTAGTTGAGTTGATTCTGAGTCATATCCTGTATAGGATTTCCAAGCAATAAATCTTTATTGGAGCAGAAAAAGAAGACAAATTTTGCTCCCGGGTTGTTGCTGGTGGGCTCAAACTGCCAACTACCATGCCCCTTGTTAGTCTGGTAGCTCTTCTGAAACTTGTCTAACATGGGGGCTACTGCTGGTATTTAAAATATCAGTGACATAGCTTCCAATATCACAGCAACACACAAGCCACCATAATGCGACAGACTGACAGACAAGTGGTGGTTAGAGAGACTAGTGAGGTGGGATGGGCAAAGAGATAATGCCAAAGAGATGCGTTGTAAGGCTGGGACCCTAGCCGCATTGCTTATTACCAGGATCTGCATTAGAACAAGGACAGAGAGGACACAGGCTTGCTCTGGATAATTTTAAGCTTAATTCTAAGATAAAGGAGAAGGAAAACTAAGTAAAGAAGAAGTTTGGGTAGTCCCAGAATACACTAGCTATTGTAACTCTTTTCACTTGGCAATTCATAAATTAAAAATAAAATTAGACGTTCAAAACCCAGATACCACCTGTACTTAACTTCATATTCTCTTTGAAGAGTTAATCATAAGACTCCCATTTTCACTAACGAGCAAGTGCAAAAGTACATTTATAACTTAGTGATCTTTGCCTCAGAAAAAGTCCCTTTAAGAGGGAATTTACAAGAATGCTTTGAATGGGGAACAGGGCGATAGACTAGTAAAAGGTAGAGGTTCTTTGTTTAGTCAAGATCTTTTATAATTTTAAAAGTAAGAACATAAACCTTATTACTTTACTAAGAGGACAGGTGGCAGCTAATATTGACGCTAAGAAAATTGGCAGGAGATCTAGACAGATGTGGTTTCAATACTTCCCAGAAAAGACTGGACGGAGTCATAAAGAATTACCAATGGAGTGGCAGAAATGTTGTATTCTAATCCAAGTTCTGCCACTTACTTGCTACTTGGGGTTTTAGAGTGCACTACAACTAGCTCTTTGATAATTATTTCACCACCTTAGACCTCATTTCATAAGAAATGAGCTGTGGATCTGAAAAGTTGTATAAAAGTTGAATGGTAGTGCCAAGATCATAACTCACATTCCTCAAGTTATTATACTCAGTTCTTTCTTAATCATTGCTGGAAATTTTCCACTAGGCATTCTTTTAGAGGTAGTGACAGAAATGCCCACACAAAAGAGTAACAGCATTTAATACTTGTTTCAAGGATTAAAAGATGTTTTTTCTCACTCTTCAGAGTAGATGATATGGAACTTTTCCACCATCTCTTTCCACAGATGTACTCTATTTGATTTCTGTATATTCCAGCTGGTGAAGTCCATGTGTACAGTCATCTTTTATATTGTTTAAAAAAAGGTATTTGCAATGAAGAAGTCATTAGTCTTGCCATAATTCTATCATATGATCTTTACAGACAAAATCATCAGCTCAGCATTCAACAAATCATACACCTTGTTCAAACTCAGTGATTATAATCTTCTCCCTCCATCAGCAAGGAACTCTTGTAGCATAGTGTTTATGAGTTGGGCTGCTAACCTCAAGGTTAACAGTTCGGAATACCAGTCGTCACGCAGGAGAAAGATGAGGCTTTCTGCTCCCATAAAGATTTAAAGCCTTGGAAACCCTACACAGGGTCTCTATGAGTCAGAACCTACTCCACAGCACACCACCGTCACCACCACCCTCTATCAGCATTTCAGCATTTATCCCATTTCCTCTCTGTGCCAGCATGCACATAGCCTTTGCTTTCACCACTTTTCTAGGTAGGGATCTCATGCTCCACTCATACTCTTCCTTCTTGATGGTCCTGGGATCGTCTATTCCTGAAATGAAAGATTACCTATTCCCTCCTTTAAGTTATACATCTTCTACAATTACAGTTGTGACAATCGCTATTAATCCTACTAATCGCTATTAATCACTAATAATTATTCACAATTGAGTAATAAAATCCTATCACTGTTGTCCCCTATCCCTTTTCACCAGATCTATCTGGGAAACAGGGAAACTATTCAATGGCTATTCTAACTTACTCCCCTGATTCTCTAACTAAGCACATTCATGAAATCTCGTAAACCAGACACTTTGTGCCTTTGTAGCTCCCCTCACCCAAATTTTTGTTAACCAATGTCTAAATTTCTCATCCCTATCAACTCAGTGCACTGAGGAAACAAGGTTGTTCCTTGGTATGAAGAATTCTTCCATTTGGGTTGGAATTTTGAGTTACTGCATTCATAGTCCAAAGTCTAGTTATGAAATTGTAACAGTTTACACTTATTCTCAGTATCAAACATTTTTATATTCATTTGTTCAAGTTCTGGTCAACTGACCATCCAAACTAGGTCAAAAGAATATTAAATGCAAGTTTGGGAGTTCACGCACACTCTTTGCCCATCAGAACTGTTGGCTGCTTCACTCTCAGCCCAAGCCCCCAGGAGCTAAGTCAGTGCCCATAGATTCAGGAGGTCACACATCTTCTTAAACTTCAGACCAGCTATCCCTTCCTCTTCTCTCTTCCATCTCAAGGTCAATAGACCATGCCAATAGAACATGGTCAAACTCAGCCCATGTCTTCATTGATGCATTTCCCCTACTTCAACTCACAAGTAGGCCAAGTGGTCACCAACAAGCATTCTATACTGCTCATGGGTTCCCTTTGAATACCAGACCTAGAAGGGGCATTTCCCTGATGGGTGACTTTTCTTTCTTTGATGC
>NW_006408600.1:8336616-8341256 GCF_000296735.1 Chrysochloris asiatica
AACATAGGAATCAAATAGACTATGTCTGTGGAAGAGATGACTGAGAAACTCAATATCATCAGCCAAAAGAAGGCCAGGATTGGCTGTAGAGCAGACTGTCAGTTGCTCATATACAAGTATAGGCTTAAGCTGAAGAAAAATTTAAAAAGTCCATGAGTGCTAACATATGACTTTAATACACCTTATTTGAATTTAGAGAGCATCTCCAGAATAGATTTGATGTACAAACACCAACTCCATGATACACAATCACCACCACCATCAACACAGAGGAGAAAAATCTGTACATTTATATGAAGACACTTTCATTCCTGTTGGAATTTTGAGCAGCTTCATCTATAAGCAAATGTCCAGTCCAACAAATTGTAGCAATTGCCACTTGCTCACAGCATCAAACATCTTTATAATGTCATCTTGTCAGGTTCTGGGCAGCTCAACCCGAAATATCCAAGCTAGGTCAAATGGGTACCAGCTGTATTCAAGTTTGGAAGTTCGCACACACACCTTCCTGTACTTCAAACCAGCTGGTTCCCTCACTCTCAACCATAACCCCCATGAACTAGGTCAGTGCCCATGGCCTCAGGAGTTCATACAACTCCCCAAACTGAAACCTGGCCAACCTTCCCACTCCTCTTATCTCAGGTCAACCCGTAGTAATAGAACATGCCAAACTCAGCCAGTGTCACATTGCTGCATTTCTCCCAATATCTTTAACTTTCAGTCCTAGACGGGGATTTTCTCTGATGGGCTAACTTTCCTTTTCTTGATGACTCCCAAACTCAAAAAGCTAAACTGTGTGCTTTTTCCCTCTGCTTGAACCTGCTGTTGTCCTTCAGCAGTTCTGAGTTGGTCTGCACACCTTTTCAAATGCAAATGTACCAACTCTGAAGGTTCTGGGCGGGACTCTTGATAAGACCTAAAACTCCATAATCTACAAAGGCTTAAAGCATAAAGCTTATTTATCCTCCGTGGGTGAATTCTAACAACACTTTTATCAAATCAATTAAATATAGGCTGAAGGTGGGCTTACAAGCTCCAAATTCCCAATATTATTATCATAGATGTATGACTAATTTGCAATAATAGACAGGAAAAACCAATATCCATAAGGCAGTTAAACACATAAACCATTTAAAACACTCAAATTCAATCTTTTCTTCTCTGTATTAACCCGTTTCATATGCATATGGCCTCTGGCAGAGTGGATTGTAGTAGACCCAGGTCACAGATCTTTTTGAACCACTAGTTTGGCTTTTCAAATTCACCAGCTGCTCCTTGAAAACCCTATATAGGGTCACTATGAGTTGGAACTGACTGCACATAACTTTAAAACAATACTCTCTCTTAATAGGAGTATGATAGCTCCATAAGATAAGCAACTGCGAGCTGCTCAGTGAGAGAAAGATAAGTCTTTCTGTTCCTTTGAAGACTCACACCTAGGAAACCCTATGTTGTTGTTGTTAAGTGCCGTTAAGTTGGTTCCGACTCATAGTGACCCTATACAGGGTTTCCGAGGCTGTAAATCTTTATGGGAGCAGAAAGCCTCATCTTTCTCCCATGTAGCAGCTGGTAGTTTCAAACTGCTGACCTTAAGGTTTGCAGCCTGATTCGTAACTATTATGCTACCAGAGCTCCTTAGGAACCCAATACAGGGTCAGTATAAGTAGGAACCAACTAACTTTATGGCACTTGACAACAACAACAGTCTGGAATGGAGTTCAGGTATGCTGCTGTAGGATAAGCACTGGACTGCCACGCACAAGGTTGGCTGTTCAAAGCCACCAGCCACTCTGTGGAAACCCCATGCAAGGTCACTGTGAATGGGAACCCAGTTGCTGGCACTTAACAACAACCAGTCTATTTCATCTCATTAATGCCTAGGATGTTGGTCTTTATCCATTCCATTTTATTTTTTGACAACTGTCTATTTCCTAGATACATACATTCGACATTCCATGTTTCTTTTATTAATAGGTGTCTGCAGCTGTTTCCCTTCTTTTTGAATTGTGCCCCATCAGCAAGTGAAGGCCCAAAAACTTAACTCCATTCACCTCACTACTGTGAGGTGGCTACTCTTCCCTAGTCATATTTTGTTGTGGTTCTTGTTGTTAAGTGCCACTGAGTTGGTTCCAACTCACAGTGACCCTGTTTAGGGTTTTCAAGGAGCAGCTGGTGAGTTTGAACTGTTGACCCTGTGGTTCAAACCAACGTTGACTTGAGGTCCAGTGCTTTATACTGCAGCACCACGGTTGTATTGTAGTTCCTTCCATCCTGAGGGGCTCATCTTCTGGCACTGTATCTGACAATATTCTGCTGATAATCATAATGGTTTCATCTTCGGATACCATATCTGACAGGGTTCCACTGCTGTCTATAAGGTTTTCAGTGGCTACAAATTTGGAAGTAGTCTGCCTCTCCTTTCTAGTTTGTCTTAGGGTGGAAGCTCTGCTGAAACCTGTCAAACATGAGTAACCCTGCTGGTATTTCAAATACTGCATCATAACAACTTGTAAGCCACCACTGTACAACACTGTACAATGGATGAGTTAGTGGTAAGATTTACAAAAAGAAGCAGTAGCGTTTCTGAGAGTGGGGCTTACGGAAATGTAAACTGTTTTTTGATAAAAGGTTTCAAAAGAATAGTAATGGGACAGAGGCAAATACAAAGTCAGTTACAGGCACAGGGCATGAAGGGCTGTAACCAAAGCTGGGATAAAAACAACAACAACAACAAACCAGCATACAGACTCTTTGGGCACCCATTTTAACTTCTTGTACCCTAGTTCCAAGGCCTCTGCATTTCCTTCTTTTTTATGCTTGTTTTTTGTGGTCTCTCTTTTTCTCTTGAATCAACTTGATTCAGTAGCTTTGACTTTGGGTTTTCTATTCTTTTCATTGTCCTTTTTTTTTTTTGCCTCATGTATTTTTTTTCTGGCATTCTTACTTCACTGCTTAATATCTTGCTTCATTTATGTTTTATAACAAAAGTACTCTGAAGATTTAGGATAAGAAAATTAATGTTTTCTTAAAAAACAACTTGATGTTAAATCTGTAGGAATTTATAGGTGAAAATAGCAAAGAAAAAATTGGAAGTCTGGTAATATTAAATAGCCTCATATGTTCAGAAATCTTTGTAATATTTAAGACTTTATTACTGAAAACTTCTAGAAATATTTTTTTCATTAATAGAACATACAAACAGTTTAATTGTTCCATCTTGCCTTCACCTAGTCATTAGTTCTTGATAAGAATATGTTATCTCTCTTTTTTCTCTCACAGGTTCACCTTTTACAAGTATACCTGACAGAGAAGAAATGATGACAAAATACTCTAACCTTTCCTTGGAGACTTATAACATTTCACTGACTGGTAAATGTATCATGCTTCAAATAATGCAATGCCAAAATACATTTTGATTTCCTTTGTTTTGGGGGGATGGGTGGGTAGGAGTAAGGAGTATGGGTTAGGGTTAGGTCTATGCCTGTTGTTCTTAGGTGCCATCGAGTTGGGACGGAATCATTCAGTGTTCCCTTGTTCTTTTTGAACAACTGCCTCTTGGTCTATGTACAGGTTCCTCATGAGCACAATTAAGTAGTCTGGAATACTCATATTTTGGAATGTTGTTCATGCCTTGTCATGATCCACACAATCAAAAACCTTTGCATAGTCAGTAAAGCACAGGTAAACATCTTCCTGGTATTCTCTGCTTTTAGCCAAGATCAGTCTGACGTCAGCAATGATATCCTTTGTTCGACATCCTCTTCTAGAACTGGCTCAAATCTGTGGAAATTATCTGTCAATTTATGTTTGCAGCTGTTTCTGTATTACCTTTGTTGTTGTTGTTGTTAAGTGCCATCAAGTCGGTTCCGACCCATAGCGACCCTGTACAGGGTTTCCGAGGGTGTAAATCTTTACAGGAGTAGAAAGCCTAATCTTTCTCCCGCGGAGCGGCTGGTAGTTTCGAACCACTGACCTTAAGGTTCGCAGCCCGATTCGTAACCACTATGCTACCAGAGCTCCTTCTGTATTACCTTTAGTAAAACCTTACTCACATTTCGTTATAATATTTGACTTTGTCTTCTTCAGCTGACCTTTGAAATTTTCGTAAAACTTTACTCACATTTCGTTATAATATTTGACTTTGTCTTCTTCAGCTGACCTTTGAAATTTTCTGTTCAGCTCTTTTACCTCCTCAACTTCTTCCATTCACTTTAGCATTTCTATGCTGGAGAGCAAATTTCACAGTCTCTTCTGATTGTCGCTTTGTCATAGCTTATGTGCTGTAATTCTGGAAGTTATGCCACGGTTATTTTAAATACCTGCAGGGTCACCACAGTAGACAGGTTTCAGATGAGCTTCCAGAAGAAGACAGACTAGGAAGAAAGAGAGATGAATTACTTCCAAATAGTTAGTCACTGAAAATCTTATGAAAGCAGAGAAACACTGTCAGATATAGTGCTGGAAAATTATATACATAAAATTTGTAATTGTTTTTTCCATCTCTTTGAAGAATGTTGTTGGAATCTGGATTGGGATTGCATTATATATGTAAATTGATTTGGGCAATGTTGACTTTTCACAATGTTAATTCTTCCTATCCAAGAAATTGGTATATTCTTCCATTTTTGTAAGTCTCTTTT
>NW_006408600.1:8343488-8355613 GCF_000296735.1 Chrysochloris asiatica
CAGGGTTTCCGAGGGTGTAATCCTTACGGGAGTAGAAAGCCTCATCTTTCTCCCGCGGAGCGGCTGGTAGTTTAGAACCGCTGACCTTAAGGTTCGCAGCCCAATTCGTAACCACTACGCTACCAGAGCTCCTACTAGAGGGAGTTTTACTTCTAGGAACTTTGTGAGTTCATGTTTTATTTCTTCTACTACCCAGTCGCTTTTCAGCAGGGTGTAATTCAGTTTCCATGTATTTGACTTTATTTCCTTGGTCTTCTTATTGTTGATTTCTAATTTAATAGCATTGTCATCTGAGAAGATGCTTTTGTAGTATTTTGATATTTGTAAATTTATGGAGGTTTGTTCTGTGGCCTAGCACATGTTCTATTCTTCAGAATGTTCCATGTGCACTGCAAAAGAATGTCTATTGTGCTGTTGTTGGGTTGAATGCTCTGCAGACATCTATGAGGCTGATTGTATTGTTACTGTGTATTTGGCAAGTTTCTTTCTGGTTGTATCCATTTTTGAAAGCGATGTATTAAAATCACCCACGATGATTGTAGATTCATCTATTTCTTTCTTCAAATCTATTAGAGTTTGCTTCATATATTTTGGAGCTCTCTCATTGAAAGCATAGATATTTATTATGGCATCTTGTTCAATTGTCCCTTTAATCATGAGATAATGCCCGTCTTTATCTATTATGCTGGTTTTTGCCTTATAGTTTATTTTATCAGAGGTTAGTACCTCCACTTCTGTTCTTATTTTATTGCAATTAGCTTGATATATTTTTTTCATCCTTTGACTTTTAATCTGTTTTTGTCTCTGTGTGTAAGATGTATCTCTTACAGACAGCATATTGAAGGATCTTGTTTTCTTATCCATTCTGCCACCCTATGTCTCTTAACTGGAACATTTAATCTGTTTACATCCAGTGTAATTATTGATAGGTGTGGACTAATTGCTGCCATTATGTTTGTTTTTTGTGGTGTTGCAGCTTTCTTTGTTCTGCGTCTCTTCCTGTGCTGAGTTCATGCTTTTTGTGTTCTTTCTTGTGAGTTTCTTCATAATTTTTTTTTTTTTTTTTGAGGTTGCCTTATATCCCATTAACTTTTCCCTCCATTTAGTGCAGTCTATTTTATCCTGTAATCTACCTGACCTTCTCACCATCTGGATCTCTGTTCCTACGTGTTTACCTTCTTTTACGTTGTAATTGTTTTGATCATAGACTGACCTCCCAGATTCTCCGAGTTTGTTCTTATAATTTTGTTCTTTTCTCGACTCTTCCTTCTGTCGATTTAATTCTGGGAGGTGCTTCCACGTATGTCAATCTCTGGTTGCTGTTTGTTCTCGCTGGTTCTCAGAACTCCCTTTAGGATGTTTTGTAGCTCAGGGTTGGCTTTGGCAAAATCCCTTATCTTATGTTTATCATGGAAAATTTTGATTATACCTTCATATTTTATTGATAGCCTTGCTGGATAAAGGATTCTTGGTTGGCTTTTTTTTTTTTTTTTTTTTTTTTCTTTCAGGGTTTTATATATGTCTCCCCATTGCCTTCTTGCTTGCATGGTTTCTGTTGAGAGATCCAAGCCTAATCTGACTTGTTTGCCTTTGTATGTAATGCTTCTCTTTTCCCTGGCTGCTTACAGGATTGTTTCCTTATCTATGATTTTGGAGAGCTGGATTATGATATGTCTCAGTGATTTTCTTTTGGGGTCTATCCTTCCTGGGTTTCATGGAGCTTCTTGAATGTTTATCTTTTCACTTTTCAGGTTGTTAGAGAAATGTTCTTCCAGAAGTTATTCACTGTTTCCTCTGTGGATTTGTGTGATTCTTCCCATTCTGGGATGCTGATAAGTCTTAAGTTATTCTCCTCTTCATGTTGTCCAACATGAATCTTAGACCTTCTTCAGATTTTTTATCCTTTTTTTTTGTTTGCTCTTCTATCTAAGTGGTATTGAGAGATTTGTCTTCAGCTCACTAGTTCTGCCTTCCATGTTTTGTTTTTAAATTGAGCTACTGCCTAAAGCCTGGTAAAATACTATCAATCCTTGCTAATGGTTTGGTGGGAGAACCATTTCCTTGTACAGTTATAATATATGAGAGAATCTTGTTCTCTTAGTATAGGGAAGAAGCAATTTTTCCAACTTGGTAAAGTTAAGAAAAACACTCAAGAGGAGAAGCCACCTGAGAAAGGGAGGATTCTGTTAGTGTGCAGGTTCTATTATGTTTTCATCTGTTTCTGCTTATATATAACTCTGAATAACTAGTAGAATTCATGTATTCCCTGGAAGACCCCAAGCCAGAGAAAAATTAATAACATCGAATGAGTCAGTGACAGTGCGTTGAGAAAACAAGCAGAGTACTCCAAAATAAAACCACTCTGGGTGAGAATACAGCTTTCTCATTCATAGCTTTGCATTCCAGTGTTGCAAAAGTAATGTCCATTAACCTATTTTAGTAACAGTATTAGAATCAATGTATAAATAGGATATAAACTTTAAATATATACTCATTAAATGACTTTTTCTGCAATTGTAGTCCAGTACTGGATAATGTATGTTTAGCCAATGACTTCTTATATATCCATGGTCACAATTTCAGAAAAGTCTACTAAAAATTTGAGGTATGTGCAATGTTATTGTTGTTGTTAAGTGTCATCAAGTCAATTCTTATCCACAGCGACCCTGTATAGGGTTTCCAAGAAGCAACTGGTGTGTTTGAACCGCTGATCTTGCCGTTCAAATGGCTTTATAGTCTGGTGCATTAATCCACAGCACCACACTAGAACGCCTAGGTACATGCAATAGTTCAAAATAAATGGATACTACCTGAAGGAGCTCTGGTAGTGTTGTTGCTGTTGTTGTTGTTGTTGTTATGTGCTGTGGAGTCGGTTCTGACCCATAGCAACGCTGTACAGGGTTTCTGAGGCTGTAAATCTTTACGGGAGCAGAAAGCCTCATCTTTTTCCCGCGGAACCACTGGTATTCTCGAACTGCTGACCTTGTGGTTTGCAGCCCGATTCGTAACCACTACACTACCAGAGCTCCTTGTAGCATAGTGGTTACAAACTGGGCTGTGAACTACAAGGTCAGCAGCTCAAAACTTCCAGCTGTTTCGTGGAACAGAGATGAGGCTTTCTGCTTCTGTAAAGATATACAGCCTCGGAAACCCTGTACAGGATTGCTATGAGTCAGAACCGACTCCATGGCGCATGACAGTAACAACAAACCTGATGTGGCACTGTAGGATAAAGCACTAGACCTTAAACTCAGTTTTATCTACAAGGTTGGCAGTTCAAACTCACCAGCTGCTGTTTGGAAACCCTATACAGGGTTGCTCTGAGTCTGAACTGACTTGATGACACTTAACAGCAACAACTTTGCTATACACATCTAATAGTATTATGATTTTTACCATATTATTGTGCTAAAGATGTTTTACTATATCTGGAACTGTTTCTTTAATTTTTTTTGATGTATTGAAGGATGTACTATAAAGGAGCTCTGGTAGCGTAGTGGTTGCGAATTGGGCTGTTAATCTCAAGGTCGGCAGTTTCAAACTACTAGCTGTTCCATGGGAGAAAGATGAGGTTTTCTGCTGCCGTAAAGATTTGCAGCCTCGGAAACCCTGTACAGGGTCTCTGTGAGTCGGAACTGACTCCATGGCACATAACAACAACAACAACATTGTATGTATTTAGGAGTTCTATTGTGGCACTATGGATTAACACAGAAACAGGAAAAGTTACAGGTTGAAGCTTTGCCAGAAACTGAATCTCCCTCTTACAGAAGGGCAGCATGCACATTGCATAGCAACAAATCTCTTGTCCTAAGCTTTTGCGCACAGTTTGAAACAGTGGCACCCTGCTCACAGATATGACACTTTACTCAACATGACAGTGTCCTGTTCAAACATGGTGGCCGACCACACTGCTTTAACTATGTCTGTTTCTCTAATAGTCCTGCCAATAATATGCTCTCATGCATCAGGTTTTTGAAAGAGCTCACTATGCCTTTTCGAGTCTCCCATTCCAGGGCTTTGATGTATAATTTTTTCTATTATGGGTACTATCCCAAATTTGCCAAATTGCAAAACTTTGAATATGTTTCCCTTCAGGTTGAAAGGGCAAATGGGAATTGTCTGTAAGTCAGCTGTTTGTAACTTGGGGACTGACTGTGTATAATATGATGTTTTCACAATGTCCAAATCATATAATATCTTATTTCATAGATTGTATCATGGACATTAAATGACACATGACTATGTATTCCCAGTCTTTAACTGCTGGTAGCATAGTGGTTATGAATCAGGCTGTGACCCTCAAGGTCAGCAGTTCGAAACTATCAGCTGTTCCGCGGGAGAAAGATGAGGCTTTCTGTTCCCGTAAAGATTTACAGCCTCAGAAACCCTGTACAGAGTCACTATGAGTTGGAACTGACTCCATGGCAACAATCTTAAGAACTGTCTCTTTGTTTCCATTTTATATGTATAAAATTTTTTTTTCCCCCAGTTTAACACCAATGGAATGTTAGCATTTTGGTAGAATATTTTTTATGACTTTATGCAAGTCATGTTTGTTCCCAAAGGTCCCAGTGTCAATATTTTGAGTTTACTCTTTAACAAAGTAATTTGTGTTGTTTTTAGTTCTTTTTCTCTTTTCATGTTCTGGTTACTGTTTTCCTTTGTCATGATGAAATGTGTCTAAGAGTGATTTATATGGTAACGTAAGTTTGCAAATTCTTTGACCAACCTGGCAATGTTGGCAGCAACACACCCTCCTTATTCAGTAAAGCTAGACTTGGGAAACAGAGGGTCAGGTGGTCAAGGTGAGAGTAAAGATTAGATGTGTTAATTCATGCCAGACTGGTTTCTTATTTAACCTGTTTGTTGTTTTCATTGCCATTGTTGTTGTTAAGTTCGGTTGAGTTGGTTCGGACCCATAGCTACCCTGTATAGGGTTTCCAAAGAATAGCTGATAAGCTTGAACTACTAACCTTGCAGTTCAAGCCGACTTTGCAGTACAGTGAATTAATACACATCACCACACCCTGTTTAAAGGGTTTCAATTAGAACTACTTTTCTTCTAATACTGCTAATAAAGCCAGTATTCCACTTACAACAAGGGAATATTTCAGTATTAATTTTGAAACATTGGATCTCTGCGTTGAGGCTCAGATGTTGAATTTTCAAGTAGATTATTCCTCTGCTTGCATCCTTGCACCCACATGTTTTGTTTTAGGGACTGCCTTTACCAAAATGTAGAATTCATATTTGAAGCTGTGTTCATTATTTTTAAGAACAATAGACTTTCTTCTTACTGCATTCACTAGGGTTTGTCATCTTCTTTATGAATGGAATGCTTTCATATTGTTATATTGCTCATGTTTGTAGATAACATAATATTATTACTTATCTTTTCCTCTTTCCCTTTGGGCATTGTAGATTTTCCTGTCAGGATAAAATGTTTCTTGTAGAGTGATTCAAATGTTACATATACTTTGCAAATATTTTGACCAGCCTGACAACGTTGGCCAATTCTTTCTATACTTACTTACACAAAGTTACTTGAAATTAAGATAACAAGGAATCATGCTCTAAAAAATGAAAAACATGGCCCTTGGTGCATGAAATTCTGTTTAGTAAATTTATGTTTAAAATGTTGCTAATTATTTACTTCATAAACACATAGTATTTATATCCTGTGCATATTTATGTTTAAGCTTTTTAATCTGATGGGGTAGTTACTATTATTATTTGTAATTTTCAGGTGAGGACACGAGGTCTAATAGATTCAGTTACAGGCGGTACCTGGGTTTTGAAGCCAGGCAGGTTGACGTCAAAGGATACTATTAACCATTATGCATTCAGCCTTTCTTAATGCCATTTATTCATACCTTTCAACCATTTTATTAAAACAATTATACCTGCTTAAGAAACTCATTACTTTGGAAATGACATATTTAATAATCAAGAAAACATTAGCTATTGTTTTATTCCTAGGCAGGCTAGTCACAGAAATTTCATTAGCTGGTGCTATGAATATATTTGTGAAAATACAATTTACTGTGAATAAAAGTTTTTCCTTTCTCTGATATCACTGGGTCTTAAAAACTGATCTTTAACACACAACAAGGCAACACACAGTAAGGTGGTGATCAGCACAATAAAAAGAAAATAAAACAGATCTTTTGATATTACACATTTTTATACTGTAGTACCAGGTTTCCCTTGTCAACATTTGGAATTGTTTGTGCTACTGCAATTGGAGTATTACTGTATCGTTATTTGTATTTTATTTCCTTCCACATATTTTAGCATTTCATATCTCAGTTAATGTGTTATAATGTGACCAGAGGCTAAAATCAAAACATTAGCGTGAAGTTCTCTTGATTAACCTAGTGTTGTTGGCATGGGCTCTTGCAATATCGGTCCATTGGCATATTTTATTTATTATGTTGAGACGTAAGTTTCTAAACTAAAAAATTGCTGGTCAGGCAAAGAGGTTGCAAGAATAATTTCTTTTAGAAGGATCAGCATGAGGCTGGTCCCTATGAGGTAGAGGTTAAAGATAGCCCAAACGTTCAACTTTTCTCAAACACTATTGCACTCAATAATCCTTGTTATCAGCTACCACACTCCCTTACATCCCACGCTTTTGTAATTTGCTACAATATCTCATGAATTTATGAACTGTCAAGGAAATGGGTCATGCATTTGTGGAGGGTGGCAAGTCCCAAGTCTGTAGTTCAGACATGAGTCTAGAGAATTCTCCTTACTCATACCAAATCAGGCTGTTGACGCACAAAGCTGTGGAAGCTGGCAAATCAAAACCTAAAAGCTAAAAACCGGAGATCAGATGGAATCAAGCCAAACTCAGGATCCAAAGCAAGAGAGCGAATTTTGCTTAAGTTGCTCAGTGCACTTACAGGTCCAAAAGCACACTAGGACTCACATTACCCAGATGGCTCCCCATGTCCTGGCCCAGGGTTTTTTATGGCAGTAACTGGCATCTAAATGGTGTTTGTCAGGATGAGTTGGCACAGAACCAGTCCTTTGCAAATCTTCAGTTGGGAAGATGGGCCACAAATATGGCGTTTTGCCAATGTCCATAGCATTGTTGGAGGTGTGTTTTCAGCCCCGTGATGTAAAAAAGGTAGGCCAAGGACACATTGGTTGCTATTGTACATGTTAGGCCACTCATTTGTGGTCCCTGTCAGTTCTGTGACCCCAGCCTCTTCCTTTTCTTAGTTAAAAAGGAACAAGGGACCAGCTCAAAATAGGAAGTTCTTGTTTTAACAGAGATTTTGAAGACAAAGGCTAATTTGATTATCACATCCCCAGGACACTAAGAGTGATGACTGAAGTCATACTCACTAGTAGGAGGGTGACTCAAGATATATCCCACTTTAATGTTGACTCAATAACATAAGAGACAACTCTGAAATGGGCTTATAGAGATTGGGATTTATAATACATCACAAAATGGAGTACTATGACTAGACAGGCCATATTAAGTCATTAACTGCACTGCAGATGTAGATTAAGCAGACATTGTTGGTGTGAAGCACCATTGAGTGAGTACTAACTCATAGAAGACGTGACAAGTGGAAATACACAGATTATATGCAAAATGTAAAGTTTGGGATGATAACTCAAGACTAAGAAAGGCAGCCATGTTACCTAGATTTGCTGGTGATTAGAATGGGAAAGTTGGAAACAAAGAGGAGGGATCGGTAGTCTGTCAGTTTCTCATACTCTTGTCATTTACATGTTGTCCTGATGATGGCTGCTGGATTGCTGGTGTTTCTAATACCAGCAGGCTCACTGATGGTAGAAAGGTTTCAGCACAGCTTCACGTTAACAACATTCAGAGAGCTTTGCCTCTGAAAAACCAAGGTAGTTGTGGGATGACATCAAAGACATGATGCATGACAAAGGCAAAAGGTCATTAAATAGACAAGAAAGAAAGAAATAGCAATGGAACATTATTTAATATAGTGCCAGAAGACAGCCCTTCAGGTTGTAAGACACTCGAAATACTACTAAAGAAGAGTTGCCTCCTCAAAATAGAATTGACCTTAGTGACGTGAATGGAGCAAAGCTTTCAGGACCTTCATTTGCTATTGGGGCATTCATTAAAATGGGGCGAAACCACTGCCTGTAGATAAATTCTACCAAGTTGGTTTCTAATCATGGCAACCCTGTATAAGGTTTCCAAGGAGCACCTAGTGGGTTTGAGCTGTGGACCTTGCAGTTAGCAGTCCAGTGCTTACCCTACAGTGCAGACATCCATGGATAAATTATATGTGGAATGTACATAGAATGAATCTAGGAAATTTGGAAATCCTCAATAATGAAATCGAAGGCATAAAGATAGTTATCTTAAGAATTAGTGAGCTGAAATGGACAGGTATTGACCATATTGAATTGACAATCATATGGTTTATTACAGCAGGTCTGATAGTTAAGGTTTTGTGTCAGCATGATTGGGTCAGGATTCTCAGTGGTTTGGTGTTTGAGATGTGGTTATTCTCCCTGATGAGATCTAATATAGTATAATCAACTCTATGATGAGGTCTATTATGAGCAGCCAATCAACTGAAAGGAAATTTACTCAGGGATATGGTCTACTTCTAATTTTTGGACACTCAGGCAAAGCTTGGTTCTAGATCTTGCATCTGTCTCATCTCTGCCTCTGATTCATTGGACTTGAGCCAGTGGTCTGCTCTAGTACCTGCCAATTCAGGGAGTTATCAGCAGCCTGCCTTCTGACTGTCTACCTGCTCTCCAACCTGCCAATCTTGGTTCATCAGCCTTGCAGCTACATGAGTCAGAAGCCTCCAGCCTGACATAACCTATAGACTTGGAACTGACCACCTCTACAACTGTGTGAGCCATATCCTTGGCATAAACCTGTGTTTACATATAGAGATATGCACTTCACTGGTTTTGCTTCTCTAGAGAACCCATCCTAAGATACCAGGAATGACAAATTAAGAGGTGTAGTATAGCATTCAGCATTTAAAAAGAACATTTCAAGATCTATTTTGAAGTATAATGCTGTCTGTGATAGGATAATATCCATACCCCTACAAGGAAGACCTGGTGTGGCACTTCAGGTTAATGTGCTGGATTGCAAGATCAGTTGGAACCACAAGGTCGGAAGTTCAAGCTCCCCAGCTCCTCCTGTACAGGGTGGCTATGATTCGGAAATAACTCGATGGCACTTAACAACAACAAGAAAGACCAGTAAACACCACTATTATTCAAATTTATGTACCAACCACTAAGGCCAATAATGAAGAAATTGAAAAACCCTACCAATTTATTCACGTTGAAGCTGATGAAATATGCAGTCAAGATGCACTGATAATTGCTGGTGGTTAGAATGGGAAAGTTAGAAACAAAGTGGAGGGATTAGTAGTTGGGTAGTATGGCCTTGGTAATGGAAATAACACTGGAGATAACATGATAAAATTTTATAAGACCAATGGTTTTTTCATTGCAAAACCTTTTTTTAAATTGACTACATCTGTAGGAAGAGATGATGGAGAAGCTCAGTATCATCAGCCAAAACAAGAGCAGGGACCAACTGATCTGTTTTTTTTTTTTGCAAATGTCTTTAGTGTAGCTTGAATTTCTTCCTTTGATACCATTGGTTCTTGATCATATCCTACCTCTTGACATGGTTGAACATGGACCATTTATTTTTGTTACAGTGACTGTATATGCCATCTACCTTCTTTTGATGCTTTCTGCGTCATTCAGTATTTTGCCCTTAGGAGTTTTCATTATTTCACACCCAGGTTTGAATTTTTTCTTTAGTGTATTCAGCCTTAGATATGCTGAACATATCTTCTCTTTGTTTTTTGAGCTCCATGTATTTGCACATTTCATTATTGTGCTTGACTTTGCCTTTTTGATTTGCCCTTTGAAATTTTCTGTTCAGCTCTTTTACTCCTTCATTTGTGACATTCACTTTATCTATGTTATACTCAAGAGCAAGTTTCATATCTTTTCTGACATCTATTTTTGTATTTCCTTTCTTTTATGTCTTTTTAATGACCTTTTGCTTTCTTCTTGTTAGATTTTTTTTTTTTTTTTATGTCATCCCACAACTCTTCTGGCATTCTGTCATTAATGTCCAATACATCAAATCTGTACTTGAGATGGTCTCTTAATTCATGTGGGATGTATCCAGGGTCCCATTTTGGCTCTTGTGAACTTATTTTCTTCACCTTCAATCTGAACTTGCCTATGAGCAATTCATGGTCTATTCCACAGTCTGCCCCTGGCCTTGTTTTGGCTCATAATTTTTAGTTTCTCCACCATCTCCTCCCACAGATGTAGTTGACATGATTCCATCTGGTGAGGTCCATGTGTATAGTCACCTTTTATGTTTAAAAAGTAGTGTTTCAATAGGGAATGATTGCTAACAATGAGTGTTGGAAAGGTAAATATAAATGTTTGGTAACAAAGGAAGGAGAGTGGCTGATTTTGCAGTCCAGGAGTGGAGATCCCTGGAACCATCCAAGGGAGAAAAGTGAAGTGCGAGACACTGTGTTGGTAGGTGGCAACACTGGGGACAGAAGGAGTGGCTGGGGACTCTGGACTCAGGGAGGGAAAGGAGCTGTGGGCTGGCGGCCGGGGTGTACCGCTTGGTTGTTTGATAATGCATGTAGGAGATTGTGAGAATTGAAATGAAACAAAATACGATAGGATGAATGTAAAGATAATAGTCACCCATGTAAACTAACACATAATTTACAATAAAAACATATTTAAAAAAAATGCTATTTGCAATGACTAACTCATTCTTCTTGTAAGATTCTATCATGCATTCTCCATCATAATTTCTATCACCAGGGTCATATTTTCCAACTGCTGACCCTTCTGTTTCCCACTTTTGCATTCCAATTACCAGTAATTATTCAGTGCATCTTATTGCATGTTTAATCAATTTCTCACTGAAGAAGTTGGTAGAAATATTCAATTTCATATCACTGGCTTTAGTGATTGATATGTAAATTTGAGTAATAATGGTATTAACCAACCTTCCCTGTTGGCATAAGGATGTTATCCTATAACAGACAGCATTGTACTTTAAGGTATATCTTGAAATGTTATTTTTGACAATGAATATGATACCTTTCCTCTTCATTTTGACATTTCCAACATAGTATTCCATATTATTGCTGAATTCAAAATAGCCAATACCAGTGCATTTCTGCTCACTAATGCCTAGGATAGATTCTGGTGTAGTACTGTTGGGTAAGCACTGAACTTCTAATCACAGGGTTGGTGGGTCAAACCCACAAGCCATTCCTTAGAAATTCTCTACAGGTCATTATGAGTCAGAACTAACCCAACGGAACCTGACAACAACAATGACTAAGGTATCAGTCTTTATGTGTTCCATTTCATAATTGGCAATTTCCAGTTTTCCTATATTTATGCTTTGTATATTCCATGTTCTGATTATTAATGGTTGTCTGCAGCTGTTTCTCCTTATTTTGAGTGATGCCCCATCAGCAAATGAAGGTCCCCAAATCTTTGCTCCATTCACATCATTATGACCAGCTCAGTCAGCTCTTCCCCAGTCATGTTTTGAGTGCCTTCTAATCTGAAGGTCTTATCTTTTGACATTATATCTGACAGTGTACTGCTGCTCTTCTTAAGGTTTACATTAAGTAAAACCACTGTTATCGTAGACATATCAGATGGAGCATAAGATCTGTAAAGAGACCCATTGCTGGATAGTTTGGTTACTTTTTCTTTGTAGTAATTTGCTTTATTTTTGTAATATTTTTGCCACATTTTGCCATATTGTTGAGAATATGCATAGACCAATTCACCAATTTCTATATGTACAGTTCATTGATATTGATTACATGCTTATAAATGTGCAACTATACTCAGTCTCCTTTTCAGAGTTTATGTTCCCTTAACATGAACTCACTTTCACCAAAGTTTCTTATCTAATCTTTTAATTTGTTTGATTCCATTTTGCCCCATATAGAGATATCTTAAAACAATAGTTAAGCTTAACTTTTTTTTATAATGTTTTGTTGTGAATTATATGATAGTTTACATGGGAGAACATTAGTTTTATATTCATTCTATCATATATTGTTTCATTGCCA
>NW_006408600.1:8356532-8364926 GCF_000296735.1 Chrysochloris asiatica
TTGCTTGTTCTTGTACTAACAGTCGGTCTGCCTATATTGTTTTGTATTTTTCCTGTAGGTCTTTCTTTCAAGAAGTATCTTCTGTTTTTCTAGCTGCTCCAGGCTGGTCTGTTTGTCCTTTCAAGTGGAAGTTTCCCATCTCTGGAGATCTGGATGTGGTTCAGGCTTCTGCCTATAGTCATGTATTGCAGAGGCTCCGCATGAAGCCTCCTTCACTGGGCACGTTGTAGCCCCATTTTAGTTATTCTAGCTTAATTATTTTTGTTCTAGGCAGACATTCTGTACTAGTTAATAATCTATTGTTTGGTTTTAAGAATGCTTCAGGGGATGTTTTTAGTTTAAGAAATTGTTATTACGTCCCTTTGAGTTGGTTCTGACTCTTAGAGATCCTGTATAATGCCTGGGGGGTGGGGTGGGGTTTAACAGCTGACCTTGTGGTTCAATCTGACCTTATGGTCCAGTGCTTTAGTGGTTTTGCCACACCAGCTACAGTGCCACACCAAGACTCCTTCACAAATTAGGTAATTTTAAACCCAAGAGACTGTCAGAGAAGGATGAGGCATTCTGCTTCTTATAGCCTTGGAAATCCTATCCAGGGTTGCTATAAGTCAGAACTGACTTGATGGCTCTTAACAACAACAAATAGTGTAGTGGTTATGAATTGGGCTGCAAACTGCAAGGTCAGCAGTTCAAAACTACCAGCTGTTCTGCGGGAGAAAGATGAGGCTTTCTGCTACCGTAAAGATTTACAGCCTCAGAAACCCTGTACAGGGTTGCTATGAGTTGGTTCTGACTCCACAGCTCATGACCACCACCACCAACAACAACAAAAACAAACCCAAGAGAACACAGTTTCTGTAATGTGGTGGCTTAAGCAATTACGATTGGTTGGATTGAAGCATCATTGATTGTGAAGATAAAAACTGTTTGTGATTCTTTCAAGAAGTTTGCTATTGAGTTAAAAAAAGGGATAAAGTGTTTGGAAGAGATATAAAATTGAGCAAGTTAAGGATATTTGCAAAAATGTCAGGGAGATCATGTCTGATTTTCTCTGGCTTTACAAGGGGGAAGGAGAATCAAACTCATAATTGGCCCAAGGCTGATCCTATGAGGCAGACATCAGACATACCTGTACCCTGCAACTTTCTTAGTCCTTTCCTGACATCACCTTTCCTCCCACAGCACTGTCTGCTTCATATCTGGGTTTGATAATCCTTTGCAGTGGCCACACAGAACTCAGAGACATAACTCACTGCTGTGGGGTTTATTAGAGAAAGGAACAGGGTACCATTTAGGATCATAAACAACTAGGATTCAGGAGTTCTTCAGTTAGGAATGCCTCTTCTCTGACATACTGTATACATGCCTCCCTCTTGTCTTTAGCCTCTCAGCCATGTGGCCCTTTAGCCTCTGCCTTGCTCAGGCAAATGTTACAAAGTTTCTTCAACCAGTTTGTAAATGACCAAAGTGCACGTTCGACAGGCCAGCTTCCTGCCTGTAAGTATTCAGCTTTACTTGTTCCATGGACCGGTAATGCTGAAGCTGTTTTGTTTCTACCTACCTCTGCCATTGCCATCGCTTTTCCAGGTAGGGATTGCAAGCTTTGCTCATGGCTCTTTTTGATGGTCCTGAGATCCTCCATTCTTGCTTCTGAGATGGCTTCTTTTAAACTTAGCGAGATGCCAAAACTAACTAATCTGGGCATTTAGAGTCCTGTGCATTCTATTTTCATGGTCACACCCAATCTTTTGATGGGAGTTAAGAAGACTTTGGAATTGAAAAGTCATTTCAAGTAAATTCATGGTACCATATAGTAAGGACCTCTTGACCCAAGTATTTTCAATCACTTCATATGCGTGTGAAAGTAGGATAATATAAAAGGAAGACATAGAAGAATTGATGTGTTTAAATTATGGTCTTGGTGAAGAATATTGAAAGTACCATGGAATGCCAGAAGAACAAAGAAATCTGTGTCAGAATAAGTACAACCAGAATGCTTTTTAGAAGCCAGGATGGTTAAACTTTGGTTCTCATACTTAGGACATGCTGTAAAGCGAAATCAGTCTCTGGAGCAGCCATCATGCTTGGTAAAGTGGAGGGTCAGCAAAAACGAGGAATTACTCCAACAAGATGGGTTAACACAGTGGCAGCAGCAGCAAGGGGCTCAAACATGACAATTGTGAACATGTCAGAAGACCAGGCAGTGCTTCATTATGTTGTGATAGGGTTTCTATGAGTCAGAACTGATTTGACAGCACCTAACATCAAGAAGGAGCTCTGGTAGCATAGTAGTTATGAATCGGGCTGCAATCCACAAGGTCAGTAGTTTGAAACTACCAGCTGTTCCATGGGAGAAAGATGAGGCTTTCTGCTCTCGTAAAGATTTGCAGCTTTGGAAACCCGGTACAGGGTTGCTATGAGTCGGAACCGACTCCACAGCACATAACCACCACCAACATCAACAAGATAGGGCAGTGTTTCATTCTGCTGTGCAGAAGGTCACTATGAGTCGGTGCCGACTCAATGGCACCTAACAACAACAACATCAACACGTCCTGGTGTGGTGCTGTGGGTTAATGCGCCAGATTGCAAAGCTGATTGTATGGCAAGGTTGGTGGTTCAAGCTCACCAGGTATTCTCAGAAACCCTATAGAGAGTTGCTATGGATCGGAACTGACTCGATGGCACGTAACAACAACATCAACAACAGTGCCCCAGATCTAAAGATGAAATGGAGACAATCTACAGACAAACAAATCTCTGTACCAAATACTCTAGACCTTGAAATATTTTCTCCTGTTAGTACCGACCACAATTATTGGCATATAGTGACTCAATTTCTCCTTCTGTATCATTGAGTCTTGTTAAGGTCTTCTTATACCTATTGTGTTTATTTTTTTCTTTGTGAGCATAGAATTCAATTCAGCAATTTTTGAATTACACAAGCAGTTATTTCAAGCCGGTGCTCACAAAGCACTTCACACTAACTGTACTTCACTGTTTGCATACTTTGCACCTGGTCATTGCTTAAGAAAGCATTTCTGTAAAGTTTTAAATGTAATTCAAAGTAATTTTATGTATTTTATTTAAGTTAAAACTTAAAAATCTTTTTCATTTTAGTTCCACTGCCCTATGCCATTATTACTATTAATAGAGGCCCTGATTTGGTACTGCATGATAAGCACTGGACTGTTAACTCCAAGGTCAACAGTTCAACCCAGCAGCCACTCACAGAAACCCTATTCAGAGTCACTATCAGTCAAAACTGACTTGATGGCACAGAACAACAACATGCCATTATTAAAGAACCCTGGCCATACAGTGAGTAGGAGCTTGAATGCTAACTGAGATGTTAGCAGTACAAACCCACCAGCCTCTCAGAGTAAGAAAACTGTGACAGTCCCCTTCTGTAAAGATTTACAGTGTTGAAAACTCTGAGTTATTTCTACTTTGTTCTGTAAGGCTGATATGAGTTGGAATTGGCAAGATGGACATGGGTTTGACTTGGTTTATGTCATTATTACAGAAGCCCTGGTTGCACAGTAGCAGAGTGCTAGACAGCTTTGGCTACCCTGAAGAGCAGTTCTGCTTTGTCGTCTAAGGTCTCTCTGAATCAGAATCAACTTGACAGCAATGGGATTTGGTTTTTGCTCCATTATTGACTGTTGCTATAAGATCTTTAGAAATTTGTTTATATTATGCTGCCTCTTTTCCCTACAAGTCACTCTAACTGCTATTCTGCTTTGTGTGGTAGTCATTTTCATGTTGTCTTAATTTCTCAATATCCTTGAACTAAATAGTTCAATTTTGTTTTATTTTAAAGGCATATTTTCAACATATATTTTGACTGGCTTTAGATTTTCCAAATATATCATTTTCTTTCCTTTTTTAATTTTGTTGTTGGAAAAATTGGCTCATTCATCTTGTAGTTTCCTCACAGCCTGGATTTTGCTGATACCTACCTTCTTGGGGTATAGTTTGAACAAGTTATTCTTCTTCCATACTCTGTAATTCCTGAAAAGTGGTAATTGCATCTATAGACTTGATCAGTTTCAGTTCCTTACCCTTTTTCTTTTGACAAGATTTTCTATGTATAGGAAAAATAACTGGGTACTCATTTTTCCCAGAAACACATAATTCTCTTTTTGAGATTTTTGTAGCTGGTGATGCAAAATGCCTCAATCCACTGATGCATTGGGGATTGTAATATTTTAATATATTTTTATGATTTTGTCTTCACTTACTTGCTACTTTTCTTATATAAAGAGAAAAATTTCCTCTTCTATTATTTGGTGGTGGTGTTTGTTAAAAGTCAATTTCAACGCATAGCGACCCTGAAAAGTGTTTCTGTCCTTGCAGTTAGCAATCCGGTGCTACACCAGGAAAAAGAACATGCTTGGTACTTTTTCTTTTCTTTAAAAAACAACAACAACAACAAAAAGTTAGCAGTATGCATCTTCCGTGCATGGTTAACTTTGCATGCATATCTTTTTATGATGAGTGGGGCAGAGGTTAAACATTTCAGGATTCCATACTGATGTTTAAACCTCATTTTCAAATTCAGGATTGTTGTTGTTGTGAAGTGCCATTGAGTCAGTTCTGACTCATAGCAATAGCAACCCTGTATAGTGTTTCTGAGGAGTGACTGGTGAGCTTGAATCCCTGACCTTATGGTTCAAAACAACTTTGCAGTCTGGATCATTAACCCATAGTGCCACACCAGGACTCCAAGGTTCAGGATTACAGATGTATATTTAAATTCTCTGTCTTAAAACTGTAAATGCACAAAACCCTTATGGGTTCCTTAGGTGTAAGAACAGTAGAATTGTTATTGCATACACATGTGCACTACATAGAAACTACGCTGGTAAATACTCAGTAACCAACAATAAGATGATTACTGAAATCAACTAAACAGTTAGCCCATCTGTCCCTACATGTTTTTGTGTTTCCAGTTGTACTATTATAGCGCTTTCAGAACAGAGGGTAGACGTGGTACTCTTTCTCTTAGACTCTTTAAGCTATAGAGATTTAAGGAAATAAAGATCTTAGTATTAGACTTTTATGATTTTGATGTTATAACAACTATTTCTCCAGCACTATCTATGAAAGGAACCAAATCATCTAAGTTGATAGAAGACTAATAACGTCAAGCAAGCAATAAAAACAATTACATTAAGAAACTGAGATAGAGCACTACTGTTGGCAATTAAGTTGTTTTATTACATATTGGACTTTGTGCCATTATATAACATGCACTTTTTTTTTTCTCCCCCTTTTGTGGCTACTAGAATATTCCAGTGTACCAGTAGAAAAGAATATCACTTTAGAAAGGCCTTCTAATATAGAACTCATGTGCCAATTTACAATATCTGGGGACCTGCATTCACTAAATGTGACTTGGAAAAAAGATGATGAACTAATTGAGAATAATATCCTCAACAATAACAATACAGTGGGAGATATCCTGTACACCCAGTACAAGTGAGTATAAAAATTGTAACCTGTTGGGCTAGTAAAAATTAGTTAAAGTCTTAATATTTCTGTTCGCATGGCATGCCTCTCTGTATCCACTTGAATGTTATACAAATGCTCTAATTTGCCTATCTACAGAATCGTTTCCCTGTGCTAAAATTTTTTAATTAATGGACAAGCCTTTTCATTTTCATAAAGAAGTTTTTGAGACTTAAATGAATAATTTGAATTATCTTTAGGTTCACAGTCATTAATAGCGACCAAATGGGAAGTTATTCTTGTTTCTTTGGAGAGAAAAAAGAACACAGGGGCACATTTAACTTCAAAGGTCAGTACAAATAAATTGTAGAATAACAATTTCAGTGTTATGTTCTTAGAACTCTAAATTCCTCAAAGTTTACAATAAACCAACAAACACAATACAGATGAAACCATTATATACTTTCATTGACTCACAGATGAGGACCTTGTCTGTGTTCTACCCAGGGGGAGAGCAGGCATCTCCCAATCCACTCCCACTGCTACCCCTACCCCAGTTTAAAGTACAAGTTTTACTGTGAAAAGTTAGGGTGCCAGGTTATTTGTAAATCATAGCTGGTGAACTCTACACTTGTAGGGTTCTGAGCTATCCCACCTCCCAGACTTTGAGAATATAGTTTGCTGTTTCATGGCAGTGGCTCCTGGTCTGGGATTTTAGGGATCCACATAGAGATGCACAAAGGATGGCATGGTTTTTATTTTCTCAAGAAAGGATTTTATAAAATACATACAAACGGCTGAATAGACTCCATAGTTCTGCCCTGTGAGGAAAGACCAATCAAACTACTATTGCCATCATTAAGCCCGAGATTGGAAGGTCTCAATCTCATAATAAGCCAAATTGTTTGAGTTTGAGAATTATGTTAATTAAAAATCCATTGTTTTGTGGGAGATTAATAATTCGTTGTCCATGCTGGTATTAGCAACTGCTGTCTGTACTCATATAACTACTTTGGGATTTACATCCTGATAAATTTTCCTTCCCACCCCCCTTTCCTTGCTCCCTTCTTTCTTTCCAGTGAGCTAAAAGCATTATTAAGCACACACATGCACAGGCATACCCAAAATCTCAGCAACATTCCATTGAGACTCCTTTAAGACTCCTTTAAATATGTAAAGAAGGTCTGTAAGTACTGAGGAAAAAGCTCATCAAATCTTGAGGCTTAAAGTGCTTTTATGTGATTTAACTTTAAACATTTATTTATTTTCTTCTAGATAGCAGTGCTCTCTGGAAATATGTAATAGTCATGTCTCCTTAGAATGTAAATATATTTTACATTAGGTCTCTTGTTATAATTTTCTTAAACTATACTACAAGAACTGCACTTCAAACTCACTCCTGGGAAACCCTATACAGGGTCATAATGAGTTGGAATCGACTTGACGGCATTTACCAACAATAGCAATTATATCAAACACATCTTTTTACTTCTAATGTGAAGATTAATGGATACATTTTATTTTTCAGTAAATTAAATGCCAAGTATTCTTGGGATTGCTTCTTGATTTCTTGTCTGTTTGAAGTAACTGAGTATTCTCTTAGAAGTACAGCCTTGCATGTGCCTTAGAAAAGAGAATGGTGAAACTTTGGCTCAGGTACTTTGGACATGATATTAAGATGGACTAGTCCCTGGAGAAGGATAACATGTTTGGTAAATTGGAGGGCAGTCAAAAAAAGGAAGACCATACATGAGATGGATTGACACAGTGGCTGTAAGAATGGACTCTAACATTGCAGTGATTGAGGGTAACACAGGACCAGGCAATGTTCCATTCTTTGTACATAAGGTTGCTATGATTTGGAAGCAAATCGTTAGACAGCAATTCACAACTACAATAAGGTACTGCTAGTTTGTGTCAGGAGTACTAACTCCAAGTCTAGATATTAAATCATGTGTTTGAGAATGAAAACAGTCATTGAATATCACTACTACTGTTTCTTTTCTTTTTGGGTTTTTAGATTGCTTGAAGTAGTTCAGTTCATTTAATTAGTTTTTAATGCCCTGTTATGTTAATGTCATTTTTAAGTATGTACTACATACTGAAGCTATTTATAAAATTAGTAAGTTAGACTCTCTCAGATCTTCTTCGGCAAATTTCTTCTTTTGTGTAATTCAACTAAATTGAATATTGCTTGTAGAAATAATCTCATTTGAGTCCAATTGAAAGACATCCAGAGAACATCTTTCTTGTGGTTCTGTAAAGCATGTAGATGAGTCCTGGTGTAGCGCTGTTGGATAAGCACTGACCATAAGGTCAGATTGACCCGCACGCAGTTCAAACTCACCAGCTGCTCCTCAGAAACTCTGTACAGGGTCACTGTGAGTTCAAACTGACTCAACAGCATATATCAACAGCAACAAGCTATAAAAAATACTATCTATTTTTATAAAGGTTCTCCTTTTGTATTCTCTCTCCATATTGAGGACTCATGAGATGGTGTTGGAACTCTGTAACTAATATAAAGGTATGTTTGGAGGTTCGGACGGTTTGTAGCTGGGGAATTTGCAGGATAATCCAGAAATCCATTATTTTCTGGATCAAGACACTCAGCTGTTCCAGGAGCCACCATCTTGGGAAAGATTATCTTGATTGTATCAGGATTGATAGGATTAGGAGAGAACATCTTGATTGTATCTTCATTATATCAGTATTGTATCAAGATTGACATAGAAATTTAAAGAGACAGTATAGACATAAAACCAAATGGCCACCACTCATCTGTCTGTCGTGCTGTGGCGGTTTGAGTTGCTGTGATTCTGAGGGCTTTGCCACTGGTGTTTTAAATAACCAGCAGGGTCATCCATGGTGGACAGGTTTCAGATGAGCTACAAAACAAAGACAGACTAGGAAGAAAGAGTGACAAACTACTTCCGAATC
>NW_006408600.1:8367988-8374093 GCF_000296735.1 Chrysochloris asiatica
GCAGTGCTACAATTGAGTGTGGATGAAAATTCTCTTTTAAATTCACTTTAAAAGAATCTGTTGTTGAATACATGAGCGAGCTATAGTGCATGGATCTGAGTTTTCAAAGGTATGCATCAACAGTCTTCATTCCTGCCTGTATTGATTAGGTACTATAGGATGTAGAAGACCATTAAATGAATGTTGTTATGTTCCATGGAGGCAGTTCTGATTCATAGCAACCCTGCACAGGGTTTCCGATGCTGTAAATCTTTACAGGAGCAGAAAGCCTCAGCTTTCTCCTACAGAACAGCTGGTAGTTCCGAACTGCTGACCTTGAGGCTCGCAGCCCGATTCGTAACCACTACGCTACCAGAATTGTATGACACAAAAAAAGCAAAGCAGAAACCCCAACAAACTGCTGACTTTGTGTGCTCGGCTGTTGATTCAAGTGCAGGACAGATACAAAAGTGAACACTGTAAATTTGCATCTGCTAGCAGATCACCAAGAAAGGTGAGCAGTGGGCCAAAATTTTTCTTAGCACTAAGTGAAATAATAAGAGGCAGTTCCTGAAAACTTCCATAATATTCAGCAACATTGAAATTTCTTAGTAGAACATAGAAATTTAACTGGTCAAGTTCATAAACATTTTGGAAGTCATGGTTAAATTTGTATAGTCTCAAATTCTTTAAAACCTGTCTTAGCACAGGCATCCATCTTTACTGGGAAGCATCCAAGGACTGTGGAAAAATAGAGTAGAATTAATTGAGACATCTGCCTCCTATCCCAATATTAAAGTCTAATTAGCTGTTTTTGACCATATGGAAGGATCTTTTCCTGAATTTGATACAACCTGAATATTCTTGCTGAAACTTTTTCTCCAGTGTAGCAATGCTAAAGCAAATGGAAGAAATGAGGAGGTGGTAAAAGAGCAGCTAAAGAAGACCAAGTCTTCTAACAAAATATAACAAAATGTGCAAAGACCTGGAGTTAGAAAACGAGAAGGGAAGAACATACTAAGCATTTCTCAAGCTAAGGGAAATGATGAAAAAATTCAAGTCTCACCTTGTAATATTGATGGGTTCTATGGGCAAAATGTTGAATGATGCAGAAAATATCAAAAGAAGATGGAAGAAATATACAGAATCACTGGTTGATAATCCACCATTTCAAGAGGTAGCATGCTAAGGTAGAAAATACTATATTTGTGGTATAAACAGTTTAGGAAAACAGAAACTAGTGCCCAACACAACCATTTTCAAAGTCAGAGTCTGCATTTCCAAGTTGTTATGTGCCACTGAGTCAGTTCCAACTCATAGTGACCCTTTATAGGTTTTCAGAGCAACAGCTGGAGGGTTTGAAATAAGCAGTCCAGTGCTTTATCCTATAATTCCACACTAGGGTTCTAGGTTGTTGTTGTTAAGTGCCGTCAAGTCGGTTCTGACCCATAGCAACCCTGAACAGGGTTTCTGAGGCTGTAAATCTTTACGGGAGCAGAAAGCCTCATCTTTCTCCCGTGGGGCAGCCCGATTCGTAACCACTAAGATACCAGAGCTCCTTAGGGTTCCAGGTAGTGACTGTTTTAAGGTGAGGCTGAAAGTCATTACAACTGAGCTGAATAAATTAAAACCAGTGATGAAGATGCACATGCTGCAGCCTCTCCACATGGAACTCAAGAAGTGTGGCTCTGCTTCCTTTGGAAGGTTGGACGGAGCTTTGTGGCTTTACAGAAAAATCCCAGTTCTAGCCAAGATCTAATCCCCACTTAATCTTCAGGTCTTTAGTTAAACCACTTGAGGATTTTCCTAAAGTAGCTACTTTACCCATTAAATGCTAGGGTGGCCACATATTTCAGCTCAATATTAGAGCCATACCTAGTGTTGCGTATCCTGAGAATAAGGTGTGATCAGCATAGTGGTTACAAATCAGGCTGCGAGCCTCAAGGTCAGCAGTTCGAAACTACCAGCTGTTCTGCAGGAGAAAGATGAGGCTTTCTGCCCCTGTAAAGATTTACAGCATCGGAAACCCTATGCAGGGTTGCTATACAGGGTTGCTATGAGTCGGAATCGACTCCACGGCACATAACAACAACAACAATTGAACTGGTAGTTGAGAAAGTTGGTCAGAAAACACAGTCTTCTTAGTCAAGTCTCCACCTCATAATGAAATCTCAGATATGGAAGTGTTGTTAAGGCCTGTCAAGTCAGGTCTGACTCAAAGCAATCCTGTATGGGGTTTCTGAGGAGCAGTTGGTGGGTTTGAACTGCCGACTTTGTGGTCTAAATCAACTTTGTGGTCAAGTGCATTACCCTGTATGTACAATGAAAAGGGGAACAAAAGCAGTCCTTGAACACAAACTCAACTTCAGAAATCTGGTGATGCAGGTTTGACCACCTGGAGAATTGGTTTTTTTTCTTCGGGTTTCTAACAGTAAAGTATTTAACATTATTCTCTTCCTTGAAACCTCAGTTAATTTGATAATTCTGACTCAAGAGAGATTGGATGACATACCCTTCTGAGCCAGAAAAAGAATACTGATCTCTGGACTCAGTCATTTATACTTCCAAATTCCCAGCGTTAGAAACACAGTTCATTCAGTGCCCTCAAATACAATACATTCAGGGCAGTCTTCCTCTCTATGGCTGGAAACCTGGCGGGTAAAATGAGGGGACTGAGTTTACAAAGACGTCCACAGGGCTTCTATCCACAGCCCACTACCACAGTCTCCAATATCTAACAAAGAACTTTCTTCTACTATAAGAAAAAGACAGAACCAAATGGTTTGTGATTCAACTTAATTGAATCAACCTTTTGTCTTTTAAACGTATCTTCCTGTTTCTCAAGATTTAAAATGTACTTCTGCTGTATGAATATTAAGACATTCTCTTGAATAGTAGAGTTGTTTACAATATTCTTATTTTGGTTATTTCTTCAGAGCACTATCTAGATCTAGAATGAGGGTAGCTACTGGTGTGGCGATGTGGGTAATTCATCAGACTGTTAAGCCATTTGAACTGCAAGGTTGGCAGTTCAAGCTCACTAGTTGCTCCTCAAAAACCCTTTATAGAGTCACTATGGGTCAGAACCAACTCAACGGCACTTAACAACAATAGCAACATCTACAGATTAGTGCACTGGACTGCAAGGTTGGTTTGAGCCAAAGGGTCAGTGATTCAAGCTTGCCAGCCATTCCTCGGAAACCCTATACAGGGTCGCTATGAGTTGGACCCAACTTGATGGCACTTAGCAATGACAGCAACAACACGCTGGAGAAATGGAATTCCATTAACAAGACTAGAAGGACACTTACATGAGAGATACCTTCTATATTTTTATTTGAAAATAGAACAGTAGTATTTGGACAGAAAAGACACACTTATTAAAAAATAATAGCTCACAATTGTTTCAAAGTATTATTTGCTTTATTCTGCCTTTTCTTGGTAAGACTGTAATGTTTGGGTCATTTCTTTTCTATTCTAAGGTTTTCTTGTACTAATATGTAAAATTGTTTTTCCATGTATTTTTCCTGCTCCACATGCTGCATAGATCTGCAAACAATATTTCCTTTTTTTACTTTTTAACCTATTTTATTTATTTTTCTTGGTACAGAGCAGTTATTTGACACTCTAATGTATATTGTTCTAATTTGCACTTAAGTTGTAATGTTTATACAAACATAAACAAATTCAACTGTTTCTGTCAGCAACTTGAATACTGATTAAAGCATTCTAATTGGTTTTATAGTTTCACTGAAAAGTTGCTTAATTCATAGAATGTTATAAAAGGATGATTTGGTATACGATGCCGTTTTAAAGCTGTTGCATCTACATTCTTCTCTTGAATCTTTTCACCTGTAAATTCATCTGTTATTCCCTCATTTTAAGTATTTTAACCTCTGTACTTAGATAGGCTAGGTGGTCAGTAAGGGACTCAGTTTAGAGCTGTTATGTCTTCCTTGGATGTTTACATGCATTCTAAAATGTGTTCAGATGAATTTATATTTCTCTTTTTAATTCTAGGTCTTATTTATGGCTAGCTGGTCTAGAAATCTTTCTTTCCCATGAAGATAGTCTATTGGGTTTGCTTATGTTCATCATGTACAAAATCCATGATATTACAAATTGGAAATAAACTTAATTAAGAAAAGAGTACATGATCTATCATAACAGATGTTTGACTATTCAGTGTTTTACTATACATCAAATTCCTTACACATTATATTCTCAGCAATTTAGCCCTCAAAGCTAGAAAAACTACATCAGTAATTCTAAGATATTTCCTGGATCCAAATGCCATCTTCATCATCACATTGTGTGTCCTTCTTCTAACATTCATATCATATGTTTAACATGGATACATATAAGCCACAAGACATTTATTGTCCCTCAGTCTAATGATGGTCATGTGCAGTGTGGCCTCTTAAAGGGGTGCTCAGAATATTTTCTAAGCACATGAGCTCCCTAACTCCTATAGGCTGGGGTGTCTACAAGGAGTCCTGGTGGCACAGTGGGGTAAGCATTGGACTGTTAACTGAAAGTTTGGCAATTCAAACCTATCAGCTGCTCTTCAGGAGAAATATGAGGTTGTCTGCTCTTGTAAAGATTCAGGTTTTCAGGAACTGCACATAGGGTCGTGATGAATCAGAATTGATTCGATGACAGTGGGATTGATTTGGGGTGTCTGCAGTCAGCTATCCTTTATCAAAACCCCCTAAAGGTACCAAAGACGTCCTATGAACTCATTGTTGCCTGCTTCTTTTCCTTCAGGGAGAAGAAAATAAAATACCCATAGAATATTAGTGGCATGAATACAAATTCTGATTGATAATTCACATGATGATTAATTTAAAATTGTAGGCCATTCCATTTCATCAAAACAATTTCCTTTGTTAAGAAAATGATAGGAAGCACAGACTTATAGTTTGCTCTGTCATCTTTCTTATACTAACTTGAAGCATTTATACAAGTGTGACATACTCTATGTACATCTCTTTATTATTAGCAGAGCCTTATTCAGTACTTTGCTTGTTGGCAACACTACGGAAGACAGGGAGGTATATGTTACTTTGAGTGCATATTTATGCCCATTCCAGAGAGGTAACCCAAAGAAATATGGAAATCGTAGGGCAATATCACTAATGTCACATGCAAGTAAAATTTTGCTAATGATAATTAAAAAAACGCCTGTACCTGTACATTGACCGGGAACTGCTAGAGGTTCCAGCCAGATTCAGACAGGAATGTGCAATGAGGGACATTGTTGACATCAGGTGGATCTTGGCTGAAAAAGAATACCAGAAGGATGTCTATCTTTGCTTTATTGACTACTAAAAGGCTCTGACTGTGTGGATCATGACAAGTAATGCACAGCTTTGTGGGAAATGAGTATTCTGGAACACTTAATTATGCTCATGAGGAACTTATATATAGACCAAGAGGCAGTTCAAATATAACAAGGAGACACTGAATGGTGTAAAATTAGAAAGGGTAGACACTAAGATTGTATTTTTCCATCATACTTATTCAGTCTACACTGAGCAAATAATGAGAGAAGCTGGATTATATGAAGACAAAGGTGGTATCAGATATGGAAGAAGACTCATTAGCAGTCTGCGATATGCAGATGATACAACCTTGCTTGCTGGAGCAAAGAGGACTTAAAATACTTAACTGATGAAAATCAATGACCACAGCCTTCAGAATGTGTTGCCCCTCAATCTAAAGAAAACAAAAATCCTCACAACTGGATCAGTAACCTCATTTTGTGTGGATCCACCATCAATACTTATGGAAGCAACAATCAGGAAATCAGAAAACACATTGCATTAAGCAAGTCTGCTGCACAAGACGTTTTAAAGTGTTTAAGAGCAAAGATGTCAGTTTGAGGACTAAAGTACACCTGACCCAAGTCATGGTATTTTCAGTGGCCTCATATATGCATGTGAAATTTGAAAAATAAGACTGTAGAAGAATTGATGCATTTGAGTTATGGTATTGGAGAAGATTATTAAAGGCACAGAAATCAAATTGACTGCGTCTGCAGAAAGAAATTATGGAAAAACTCTATATCATCAGTCAAAATAAGGCTAGGAGCAGTTATGGAACAGACCATCAATTGCTCATAAG
>NW_006408600.1:8375298-8382723 GCF_000296735.1 Chrysochloris asiatica
AGATAGATTAGCAAAGTGGAAGCATCAATGGGCTCAAACATTACAACAATTGTGAGGTTGGCCCATGACCAGGCAGTGTTTTGTTCTATTGGGCATAGGGTGGCTATGAGTCGGTACCGACTTGATGGCACCTAAAAACAACATGGACTGTGTGAAGATTAAGTAAATCTGTGTTCAAAGAAGTACAGGCAGAATGATCCTTAGAAGCTGAAAATTTCAGATTTTGTCTCTCATACTTCAGGTGTGTTATCAGGAGGGGCCAGTCTCTGGAGAAGGTCATTATGCTTGGTAAAGTGAAGGGACAGTAAAATAGGGAGACCTCCCAGTAAGAGATATTGACACAGTGGCAGCAACAATGGGCTCAAATATAGCAGCAATTGTGAGTATGGTGGAGGACCAGGTTGTGTTTCATTCTGTTATACTTAGGGTCAATATGAGTTGGAACTGACTCAACACCACTTAATAGCAACAATAATTGGTTTCCACTAATGTGATGGTTTGTGTGGTGCTGTGATGATGGAAGGTATGCCACTGACATTTTAAATACCAGTTGGGTCACCCAGGATGGGAAAATTTCAGCATAGTTTCCAGACTAATACAGACTAGGAAGAAGGTGAGGCAGACTACTTATGAATGCTTGGCTACTAAAAACCTTATGAATAGCAGTGGAACACTGTCAGATTTAGTGTCAGAAGATGAAGCCCTTAGATTGGAATTCAGTCAACGTATGACTGGGGAAGAGATCACTTCTCAAAGTAGAAATGACTGTTAATATGCAAATGGAGAAAAGCTTTCAGTATCTTTATTTACTGATGGGACACAACTTAAAATGAGTAGAAACAACTGAAAACATCAATTAATAACTGACTGTATGAAGTATGAATGTAGAAAAAATGGGAGTTGTCAGAAGTGGAATGCATAAAGATTGCTATCTTAGGCATTAGTGAGGTGAAATGGACTGGTATCGGCCATTTTGAATCTGGCAGTCATATGCCAGGAACAACAAAATTAAGAGGAATTGTGTCTCATCATCAGAAATAATATTTCAAGATCTGTCTTGAAGTACAGTGCTGTCTGTGATAGGATAATATCCATATACATACAATAAAGACCTGGTGTAACGCTGTGGACTAATGTGCTGAACTGCAAAGTCATTTGAACCACAAGGTCAGTAGTTCAAGCTCACCAGCCACTCCTTGGAAACCCTATACAGGGTCACTATGGGTCAGAAACAGCTAGGCAGCACTTAATAACAACAACAACCAGAAAGACCAATTAATCAAATGTATACACCAACCACTAAAGCCAGTGATGATGAATTGAGAGAATTATACCAACACTAGTCTGAAGGTGATCAAACTTGCAATCAAGATGTATTGATTATTACTGGTGATTGGAATGTGAATGTTGGAAACAGAGGAAGGAATAATAATTGGACAATAATGACAGAAATGATGCTGGAAAACGTATGATAAAATTTTGCAAGACCAATGACTTATTCATTGAAAATACCTTTTTCCCTTTTTCATCTGTATAGTTCATACATACAACAAAGGTCTAGTTAGCTTTGGGTAGTAGTAACCCGAGAGCCCTTGGAAAAAAAGAGAGTCTTGAAAGTTATTTTCAGTAATTATAATAGGTACTACTACTCCCATGCCCCAGTAAAACATAAAATATAATAAAGTTTGTTTTCTCAATTTAGATATAATTCCAACCATTCACTTTCTGCTCTCAAACCAACCAACACAAAAACTTAACAGCAAAACACAAAAACCTACTAAAATTAGGAGTACAAAAACAAATACAGAAGTAGTCTTTTATCAGTGTACATTTCCAGTTTGCAGTTAAGGAGGTAAGAAGCTCTGGTGTTGCTGTAGAATAAACACTGGACTACTAGTCACGAGGTAGACAGTTCAATCCCACTAGCCATGCCTTAGGAGAAAGATAAGATTTTCTCCTCCTTGTCTTGGTAGTGGTTATGTGCTGTGGAGTTGGTTCCGACTCATAGCAACCCTACATGGGGTTTCTGAGGCTGTAAATCTTTATGGGAACAGAAAGCCTCATCTTTCTCCCGTGGAACTGCTTGTAGTTTCGAACCACTGACCATGAGGTTAGCAGCCTGATTCATAGTCACTATGCTTCCAGAGCTCCTTACATTCTTGGAAACCCTATTTAGGATCGCTATGCATAAGAATTGACTCTGTGGCAGTGGGTTATTAAAGAGGTATTAAGAGAAGTACATATTTTACAATGTATATTTTTTATGATCATTTGAAACAGCTGATCTCACCACTTAGGCTGTTGCTGCAGTTAAATGCTGTCAAGTTGGTTCTGACTCATGGTGACCCTGTACAGGTTTCTGAGGAATAGCTAGTGGGATTGAACTGCCAATCTTGTAATTAGCAGTCCAGTGCTTATCCTACAATGCCACACCTGCTCTCCTTAGGCTATCTGTTGACTTTTTTCACAGTTAATGTTTTTATATTTTAATTTTCCTTACTAACTTGTTCACATCCTTAACACTTTCTGTTTTCTAAATTCAGTGCACATTTTTATTCTGTTTCTAATGACTTCTTCAACCTTTCTTTATTAAGAAATTTGTAATAATGATTAACAATGGTGTTAATATTTTTCACAAAACTACTTGAAAGTGTTTTTAATCTCATGTTCAATTTTTTTTACTTTTCTCTTTTTTGTAGTCTTTCTTTGCTCTTTTCTCACTGTCCCACTTTCTCCAAACTTTGTGTACATTCCATAAAAATGCATGAATGAATGATTTTATATTGAAAATGTTGTCTCTTCACTCAAATGTAACCTAAGGTTAGAACTTTGAAAAAATAACAGCTCTAAGACATTTATTAGAGGCATCATAGCTGAATTTTCATCTGTTTCTGTATTTATATCTAGCATCCTAACTACTATGAATCAATTTTATCTTGTATAGAATTAAAACTGCACAATAATATACATTGCTGAGAAAGTGAAAGAGCAAAACATTCTGAGATGGGATCCTTTACTTCAAACGCACTAAATATAAATTTCTCTAAATTTTCCATAGTCCCTGAAATTCAAGGAAAAAACAAACCAGCAATCACTTATGTGGGAGATTCTACTATCTTGACATGTAAATGTGAAGATTGTTTTCCTTTACATTGGACCTGGTACAGTAGTAATGGGAGTGCACAGGTAAGACCATATGTCTTTGATTTGAAGAAACTAAAATAAAACATATTGTGTAAATAGTGGTATCGTAACAGATTCATAATTTTTAGGACTTTGTCAATGCATACTGTTACTTTGCTCATTAATATTTATAAAGAAAACACAGTGATAAATGGAGTTGCCATCTCATATTTGCAGCAGATTACATTACATATCTGAAGTTACTCTGAATGTTTTATAATATGCTACTTTGGTTTAAAATTCAGCTGTTTATTTAAACTTCTTGAGAGGCAGTCAAAATTCGTTTTTAGTTGACTAGGTTTGAAACATCTTCTTCCTAAAGGATTGATGTTTTTCGTTTAAGGAAAATAACTAGAGAAAAAGTCAGTCTTCTCCTTTTTGTCTTCTAATATACATCTGTGATAAATGTAGCACAACTGCACCATTTGAGAAAGGAATGTATGCTGAGATTTAACAACTTAAACTTAAGTCTTGGATCCTATTATTACGTTTTTGACCTTTGGAGACCTAAGGGAAGCCAACTAATTTTAATTACTATTTTTTTTAAGAGACAGAACCATTCAAAGAGTTGATCTTAAGAAAAACATTGGTATTCAATAAATAATCCTTAGCTTTCCACCTTCTGAATATCAGGGATATTCAGGACATTGCCCCTTAGGGATACCTTTCTTGTGCAGTGGTGCTAATCATTAAAATTAAAGTCTTGTTTAAAACAAATTATAATTGTAAAAAGAATACTATGAGGTAGGATAGATCTTACAATGAGATATTAAATTCCTCTGTTTTACTCAACTTAATGAATGATGACAGAGGAAGGACTCAAAGAATTATTAGCTGATTCTGTAATAATGTTGGTTGACTTTTTTAGAAAAGTAGCTTCAAATCATTAAGCATAGACTTTAACCATTAACACTTCAGCTTACTGAACTCTTACTGATGACTAGAAAAGGCAGTCATTGTGTCTATATAAATACTTTTAAAACTATGTAAATATATGAAAGCAAATAGCAAATTTGTTATTTGAGATACACAATTTTTACTGATGCATATGAAATAATCAAACAAGAAATAGACCACAGGTAATTTATCTTAAAGTTTTAGAATATAGTCTTATGTGTTCCTGTGTTTTTCCACCAAAAAATAACAAACCCACTTCTGTTGAGTCGATTCTGACTTACAGTGACCCTGTAAGGTGAAGTAGTACTGCTCCATAGGATTACTAAGACTGTAAATCTGTGGATGCCAACTGCCCTTTCCTTCTCCCTTAGAGTGGCTGGTGGGTTCCAACTGCCAACCTTTTGGTTAGCATCCCAAAGGTTAACGACGGTACCACCAAGACTCCATTATTTCTCCACCAGCTGTACTGATCTTGTCTTTATTTGATCTTAAATGGGAATTACATTACGATGAGATGAAAGGTCAGGGAATAAGGGACAGAAACCATAAGTCAAGTATTTTACAAAATGTAGCTTCTTTGTCAGATCACCTGGGGCACCTTTGCAGATGCAGAACTTTTGACTCAGTAGCTATGAGTTAGGGTGCATTTGTAACTTACATTCCAGTTTGCTCTGATCTTTCTGCATATTCTAAACTCAGAATGCTCTTTATTAGATTACCTCTGAGAATGCTTGTATGCAGATGAGTATATATTGAGCAGTGCAGTGGAGTGCGAGAGCAATGAAGTTATCAAATGGCTTGAAAATAAAGTTCAATGTAAATAGATTGATTTTATTTGAATCCCCAAGAAATAGCTTGGTGAGGGTAAAAGAAAACCCAGAGGATCACAACAACTAGCTAACCTGAGAAATTCAGAAACAAAAATCAGAATGTGGTCTGCTTGTTACCCATTACCATTAAGTAGATTCCAACAAAGTAGAACTGGCCCGTAGAGTTTCCAAGGTTATAGTCTTTGTGGAAGCAGTTCTGGCAGGATAGTTGATGGGTTCCAATCTTTTAGTCACTGGAGAAGGATATCATGTTCGGTAAGGTGGAGGGTCAGAGAAAAACAGGAAGTCCCCCCAATGAGATGGATTGGCCAAGTGGCAGCATCAGTGGACTCAAGCATAGCAACAATAGTGAGGTTGACCCAGGATCGGGCAGTGTTTCGTTCTGCTGTGCATAAGGTTGCTATGGGTTGGTACCAACTCGATGGCACCTAACAACAACAATCTTTTAGTCAGCAGCCGAGTGCTTGACCACTGCAACACCATTTCTACTTAAAGAAACGTGTATTCCCCATGTATGTCAGGGATGAAGGGGATTTCTACTATTCCTCTGCATCATCTCCAAAGGCCTAAAGAGTTCATCTGTAGTTTTTGCCTGTGGATGTCCCTTCTTTAGGAGTGAGTGCTCTTTCTTTATGAGAATGGTCAGATTTAGTAGATCAAAGGTAGTTGTTTCAGTGTGTGTGTGTGGTCTGTGAAGAAGGAAGTGCATTGACTAAAGAGCTAGTTGATTAGAACATGAAACCAAGATGGCAGGACATTTTCTCTAATTTTTTTGCCTTATGAAATATTGACCCATGATAGTTATACACTGTAGTTTCAAACATTCAAAAGTACCACCTTAGAGCCAAGTATACTTTACATTGTTTGTTACCTCAGGAGACCAAGCTCTAAGACTTAAGCTCTGCTATATAAAACTTTTTAGCACCATTGTTTAGAAACTGGGTCCTAAAGGATATGTATCTTTTATGCAATATAATAGTTATGGATTTTAGTTTCTTCTTATATCAGGTACCTGTCAACATACAAATGAATGATAAATTCCATGTGATCAATGGAACATATGCTAATGAAACAAAGCTCAAGATTATGCAACTTTCTGAGGAAGACCGGGGATTTTACTGGTGCCATGCAGTCTTCCAGTTAGGAGAGAGTGAAATTCTCACTGAACTTGTTGTGCTGAGCTATTTGGTGCCCCTTAAGCCATTTCTTGCAATAGTCGCTGAAGTTATTGTTTTAGTGACAATTATTCTTCTTTGTGAAATATATACACAAAAGAAAAGGCATCTCTCAGGTAGGAATTTTTTCTCATTCTATTTTTCCACCTTATTCCTCAAGCTGACTTTTTTGCTCTTAAATATTATGTTTTGACTTAATATTGTGGCTTTGGAGTTTTATGGGAAAATCAATTTCTCTATTTTGAAAATTAATTATGTTAGTAACAATGATGACAGTAGTTACAAACTTGTATCTAAGTATTTCTTAAAATTTTAATATTAAAGATTTAATTTTATGTTGTCTTAAGTACGCTAGTTGCTGAACACCAACTAGGTGATACATGTATTTACAATGGAATATTACAAAATTCTGGCATAGTTAAACATAAAAGGTTGCAAAGACAAACAACTATCCTTTCACTTCCAAAGTCCAGAAATGAAACACATTACCGTCAAGTCATTTTCAACTCCTAATTACCCTATTTAGGGTTTCATAGACTGTAAATCAAGTAGCATAGTGGTTATGAGTTGAGCTTCTATCCTCAAGGTCAGCAGTTCAAAACTACCAGCAGTTCCGCAGGAGAAAGATGAGGCTTTCTGCTCCTGTAAAGATTTACAGCCTTGGAAACCCTATACAGGGTCGCTATGAGTTGGAACTGACTCCACAGCACATAACAACAACAACAGACTGTAAATCTGTATGGGAACAAACAGCATCGTCTTTCTCCCACAAGACAGCTCAACACCTATCCCTTAGCACTACCGGGACACTCATCCTTTCACTTACATAGTTAACTTTTTTATTAAAGCTTTATCAAACATTTTGGAGTTCTCATATAAGAAATGTGCCTGAATGGGTTTTGAGTTAAGAAACCCAAGGTCCATGAAGAAAATGAACCTTGTATTCTATTTTTTTGTTTCTTTGTTTTTTAACCCAAATTAATAACTAAATTGAGAAGTAATCACTTACATTTTTTAAAATCCCAAGTTGGTTCATTGAAATATGTAAGGTCTGGGGAGTTTGAGGAAAGCATGATGTAAGTGCTATTATCTAAAGTGGTGCATTTATCCTGCATTCCCAAGTGCAGTTCATTCTTAATTCAGGGAAAAGTGAGTTGAACGTAGATACTCCATAAAAAATAGTAAGCCAATCTTAATAATTAAATTCTTCTTTTGTTACACAGATGGTGGGAAAGAATTTGAACAAATTGAACAGCTGTAAGTATAATTTTTAAAAAGTTAATGTTTGATTGAATAAAATACATATAAAATAGGACACTAAAATGGAGTCCTGGTGTGGC
>NW_006408600.1:8383578-8386616 GCF_000296735.1 Chrysochloris asiatica
GAGGCTGTTGAAAATACCATGCCTTGGGTCAGGTGCACCTTATCCTTCAAACTTTTATCTTTTCTCTTGAACACTGTAAAGAGGTCTTGTGCAGCAGATTACTTGACTGCTACTTACATGATTGTGGATCCAAACAAAATTAGGTCTTTGACAACTTCATTCTTTTCTCCGTTTATCATGATGTTGTTTATTGGTCCAGTGTTGGGAATTTTTGTTTTCTTTACATTCTGATGTAGCCCTTACTGAAGGACTTAAAATACTTATTCCATCAGGAAATATTTTAAGTCCTCTTCACCTCCAGCAAGCAAGGTTGCATCCTCTGCGTTTTGCAGGTTGTTAATAAGTCTTCCTCTAATCCTGATGCCATGTTCTTCTTTATATAATCTAGCTTCTCTGATTATTTGTTCAATGTACAGATCAAATAAATATTGTGAAAGAATACAACTTCGGTGCACACCTTTATTGATTTTAAAACATTGAGTGTTCCCTTGTTCTGTTAGAATGATTGCTTCATAGTCTATGTACAGTGTCCATATGAGCACAATTAAGTGTTCTGGAATACCCATTTTTTGAAATGTTGCCAATATCTTGTTATGGTCCACACAGTCAAAAGCCTTTGCATAGTCAATAAAGCACACACAGGTAAACATCTTTCTGTTATTCTCTGCTTTCAGCCCAATTTTATCTGATGTCAACAATGATATATCACGTGCCATGTCCTCATCTGAATCAGGCTTGAACCTCTGGGAGTTCCCAGTCAGTATATGGTTGCAGCCATTTTTTAAATTATCTTTATCAAGATGTTACTTGCATGTGATATTAAGGATATTGTCTGATGATTTCCACACTCCATTGGGTCACTTCTCTTTGGAATGGGAACAAATATGGATCTCTTCCAATCAGCTGGCCAGGTAGTTCTCTTCTAAATTTCTTAGCATAGATGAGTGAGTGCCTCCAGTGCTCCATCAGTTTGTTGAAAGATTTCAGTTTGTATTTCATCAATTACTGGAACCTTGTTTTTTGCAAATGCCTTCAGTGTACCTTGGTCTTCTTCCTTCAATACCTTTATCTCTTAATCGTATGCTACCTATTGAAATGGATAAATATTGGCCATTTCTTTTTGGTACAGTGACTCTGTATTCCTTCCATCTCCTTTCTCCTTTTGATGCTTTCTGCATCATCCAATATTTTGCCCATATAATCCTTCAAAACTGCAAGTCAAGGCTTGATTTTTTTTTTTTTTTCTTCAATTATTTCAGCTTGAGAAATGCTGAGTGTATTCTTCCTTTTTGGTTTTCTAACTCCAGGTCTTTGCACATTTCATTATAATATTTAACTTTGTCCTCTGGAGCTGCCCTTTGAAATTTTCCATTCAACTATTTTACTTCTCATGTCTTTTATTTGTTTTATCATCTTTGCACTGGAAAGTAAGTTTCAGAAACTTTCTGACATCCATTTTGGTCTTTTCTTTTCTTTCTTTTTTGATAATGTTTTATTGTGAATTATGTGATGGTTTACATGGGAGAACATTAGTTTTACATTCATCCTATCATAGATCATTTCACTGCCATGGTTACAGTCCCCTCATGCATCATCAACCAACCAAAGGGTATACACTGCAAGCCTGTCTTCCCTGCCCCTGTCATCAGCACACAGCCCCTCTCCCTCTCTGAGTCTAAAGTCCCCAGCTGCTCCTTCTCTCCACATCACCATCTCTGCCTCCATCTCTAGGGTCTTTGCTTCTGTGGGTAGGGTCCTGCTCTCTGCACTTCTCCCTTGATGGTCCCAGGGAGCTCTGCTCCTAGACTGCAATGTCAGTCACTCCCCTCCTTGCTACAAAATGTCTACCTTCACATTTACAATCCTCACAATCAGTCCAGATAACAATTATTCACCACTGTATCACAAGAGACCTATCGGTATTTCCTTTCATCAGCCCCGCCTAGACAGATTGGATACTACTCAGTGGAGATTTTACCTTTCTCCATGCCCTCTGGATCTAGGTTCCCTCTTGAAAGCTTGTAAACCAGTCACTTCTTGCCTTTGTAGCCCCCCACTTCCCATTTTGGGTAGCCAATGTCCAAGTTTCCCATCCCTGTCCTCTCCATGTGTGGAGCGGGTGGGAATGATCCTTGCTGTAAAGATTTGTACCCTCTTTTGAGCTACTGCTTCCATAGATGTAGGTCAAGTTTATCAAATTGTATCAGATTATTCTTTTTTTCCTCTTCTTTCTACTTCTAGTTGAGTGCTGATCATCCAGTCATTGAAGCCGGGTCAAGTGGGTATTATCTGCAAGTGTGGGTGTTCTTGTGCATATGCCCTCTCTTCTTATCAGCTGTATGCTTCACTCTCCACTCTAGTCCTCTGTGGCTATGTCACTGACTCTCAGCCCAAAAGTCCCCAGGTCTTGTCACATTGCTGGCCGAGCAGGTCTCCACCCAGGTTCACAGAAGTCTATTGAACATTGTAGGGCTTAGTTTGTAGCTTCATTTTGCCCTCAGTTCCCCTTAACGGTAACGAACATGGTCCCCAATCAAAGCATGTATTCCCATTGAGTCTTAGTCTTGGAAGGGGATATGTTCTGAGGGGACCCCACCACTTGCCTTGATGTCTCCTGGCCAAGCAACGTGCTTGTTCTTGTAGTATTCAGTTGGTCTGCCTATATTGTTTTGTATTTTTCCTGTCGTTCTTTCTTTCAAGAAGTGTCTTCTGTTTGTCTAGCTACTCCAGGTTGGTCGGCGTGTCCTTTCAAGTGGAAATTTCCCACCTCTAAAGATTCTGAATGCTATTCAGGATTGCACCTATGGTCTGATGTAATGCAGAGCCTCCATAGGAAGCCTCCTTTACTGGGCACGTTGTAGTCCCATTTTAGGTATTCCAATCAGTTATAGGCAGAAGATGGACTTACAAGCTTTCTATGGTGATATTTCTGGCTATTCCTTTCGCTCCCCTTCAAGTGTTTATTTGATAATGTTATGCAAGGGAAACCAAGATTCAAAAGACAGCCAAGCATCTTAACATTATTTCCCCCCTTTTTC
>NW_006408600.1:8387774-8397279 GCF_000296735.1 Chrysochloris asiatica
TTAGTAATAAGTTCCTTGTCTGATGTGCCATTGCAAAAGATTTTTTCTGATTCTGTGGGTTCCCTTTTTACTCTTCTGAAGTCTTTTGATGCACATAAATTTTTAATTTTTAGTATGTCCCACTCATCTATTTTGTCTACTTTTGTTTCTGTAGATTTCAAAACGTTTGGTAGTCTTTGTATGCCCTGAATTAGTGCCCTCACATTTGTCCTCTCCACCCCCAACTGACACTTTTTTTTTTCTTCTTTCTTATCTTCTTAATGACATTTTGTTTTCTTCCTGTGTGATGTTCTTGATGTCTTCCCAGAAATCTTCTGGTCTTTGGTTATTAATGTCTAATACATCACATCTGTTCTTGAGATGAGCTCTAAATTCAAGTGAGATAGGTTCAAGGTAATATTTTGACTCTCATGGACTAATTTGCATATTAGCCTTGTTTTGACTGATGATATAGAACTTTTCTGCTGTCTATTCCCAGAGATGTAGTCAGTTTGATTTCTCTGTATTCCATCTAGAGGGGTCCATATGTATCTTTTATATTGCTTAAAAAAGAGATTTGCCATGATGAAGTCATTTTGTCTTGAAAACTTCTACCATGTTATCTTCAACATCATTTTTATCACTAAAGCCATATTTTCCAACTGTTGACCTGTTTTTACTCTTTGTTTCTAACCTTTGCATTCCTTTCACCAGTAATTATCAATACATCTTGATTGCTTGTTTGTTCAATGTCAGACTGAAGTTGTTAGTAGGATTCTTCAATTTTATCAACTCTGGATTTAGTGGTTGTTGTATAAATTTGAATAGTAGTGTTATTAACTTGTCTTGTTGTTATTGATGTTAAGTACAGTCAAGTTGGATCTGACTTATAGTGACCCAGTATGAAGCATTATGGGCTTTGAATCTTTACAGGAGCAGACAGCCTTATCTTTCCCCTGTGGAGAGGCTGGCAGACTTGAACTTTGGACCTGTGGGTCACAGTCCTTTAAAGTGCTTATTGTGTGAAGTCACCACACTCCCTGTCTACCTTGTAGTTTATGGATATTTTCTTATCACAGAAAGCATTATACTTCAAAATAGTTTTTGAAATATTATTTTTGCTAATGAATATGACAACATTCTTCTTCAATTTGTCATTCCCAGCATAGTAAACCATATGATTGTCAGATTCAAAATGACCAATACCAGTCCATTTCATTCCACTAATGTCCATAATATCCATCTTTATGTGTTCAATTTCAGTTTTGATAACTTCAAATTTTTATAGATTCACGTTATATACATTCTATGTTCAAATTATTAGTGGATGTTTACAGCTATGTCTAGTCAATTTGTTTTGTGCCCCATCAACAAATGAAGGTCCCAAAAGCTTCACTCCATTCATGTCATCACTACTTTGAGGAGGCAGCTCTTCCCCAATTACATTTTGAGTGCCTTCCAATCTGAGGGACTCATCTTCTGGTACTATATCTAACAATATACTGGTGTTATTCATAATGTTTCAGTATTCAGTATTCTAGAGCTATCTAACAGTGTTCCACTGCTGTTCATAAGATTTTCAGTGGATAAACATTCAGAAGTTGTCCGTCTCTCCTTATTCCTAGACTGTGAGTCTGGAAGCTCACCTGAAACCTGACTACTGTGGAGACCCTGTGGATATTTTCAATACTGGTGGCTTAGCTTCCAGTCTCACAGTAACACTAAAACAACCACAATATGACAAACTGACAGAGGAATGGTGATTGGATTACATAATATTTTTTAGGTAAACATGCTTAGCTTAGCCCAGAAGTTGCTCAACAATTATAAAAAGGCATTCATTTCTTTAAAGCAATGATGCTCACTCAGCCTGCTGCTTATTTTTGATCACTTAGGAAGCTTCTTAAAAATAAAGTTGCTCAGATCTTACTGAATCACCGGAATCCAAACTTAGAGGGAGGAGGCCTAGACCTCTATATTTATTAAAATGTCTACCAATTATTTACCTAAAATATTTTCAATTCATCTTCAGAAGAATAATAAAAATATAAAATAGTATATAAAAAAATGCTGAAATGGCAGATGTTCTGTTATATATATTTTACTGCAGTTATTTTTTTTTAATTCTGAAATGTCTTCTAAAATATGTAAGATGATATTCAATAGAATTATAGTTTAAATGCATTTTATTTCAGAATTAATATGCAAGGCATCATCTACATTACAGTATAGGAGACTATAAGAGTTTTTTAACTTTTATTTAAAGTGTTACTAATTGCTCTTTCAATATATCCCATTGTCATTGAGCAGATTTCGGATCATTGCAAAAAAGATTTGCAATTTAGATGAAAATAAGAACTGGGGTGAATTGTCTTTCTTCATCAGTGTTGTCACATAATTAATTCTTATGTAAGAGATTTAATTAATTTCTAAAATGAAAGATTTCAATGATGTATCTTAAATATAGACTAATCTTTTGAAAACTTTCTTGGCTACCATTTTAATTTGAAATGTCACACTTATCAATTATGACATTACCATTATCTTAGTTCTTTGGAATTAAACCTTAAATAACCAACTTCATGAGTGAATTCAAAAATGAATCAACCAATTTAATTGGTAGTGTTTAGTGTCTAATGAGTCCTGGTGTGGCACTGTGGGTTGATGTGCCATACTGCAAAGCTGCTTGAACTCTAAGGTCAGTGGTTCAAGCTTACCAGCTGCTCTTTGAAAATCCTATACAGGGTCGCTATGAGTTGGAACCGACTCGATGGCACTTCACAACAATGTCTAATGAGGAGTCCTCGTGTGGTACTATAGGAAAAGCACTGGACCCCCAAGGTCCGTTTGAACTGCAAGTTATCTGTTAAAACTCACTAGCCACTCCTCAGAAACCCTGTATAGGGTCACTATGAGTCAGAACCATCTTGATAGCCCTTAACAACAACTTAACAGCAAGTGGCTCATGAAATTGTCTCAAACTTCATTTTGCTTGGATTCACCATCAACACTCATGGAGGCAGCAGTCAAGAAATCAAATGACATATTGCATTAAGCAAGTCTGCTGCAAAAGACCTCTTTAAAGTGTTCAAGAACAAAAATGTCACTTGGAGAACTAAAGTGTACCTAACCCAATTCATGGTATTTTCAATAGCCTCATATGCATGTGAAAATTGGACAGTGAATTAGGAAGGCCATAGGAGAATTGCTGCATTTGAGTTATGGTGTTGGAGAAGAATTTTAAAAATACCATGGACTGCCAGAAGAACAGACAAATCTGTGTTGGAAGTACAACCAGAATGCTCTTTAAAAGCCAAAATGGCTAGACTTCATATCTCATACTTTGGACATATTACCAAGAGGGATCATTCCCTTGAGAAGGACGTAGTTCTTGATAAAGTGGAGAGTCAGCAAAAAAAGAGGGAAACTCCCAACAAGATGGATTTGTACAGTGGCAGCAACAATGGGCTAAAGCGTAGTAGTACTTATAATATCTGCATCATACAAGTTGTCTGAGCTTCTGATTGGCTTTTTCCATGTAAATTTCAAACCAATGCATGAATTGTGGCCATATATTCAAGTCTTCATTCATGCAGGTCATTCTGAATACATGCCATCTAGTCAGTTTTAATCTACAGTGACTCCACATGACAATCTAGAACTGTCCCATAGGGTTTTGTAGACTGTAATTGGTATGCGAGTGAATTGCCAGGTATTTCCCCTTTAAGAAATCAAAGGAAGGAGAAATTCTCCTTTTGCTATAGTAAACAGGATCTTTGTCATCATCATATGTGGGAACATTTCCACTCTAATATAAATATAAACAAATAAAAATAAAATCAACATTATGAGTAAAACATTTTTAGAACATGTGAATTCTGCTTGCATTGATTTTTCAATTCAAATATAATACCCATGATATAAATTGGTATGTTGAATACATCTTATGCAATGGGAATACCTAGTGATTTTTCTTTTTGTTTTCTATACAGGAAATCAGATGATAGTAGTAATGGTATAGAAAATAATGCTCCCAGGCACAGAAAAAGTTCAGTTACTTCCAAATGATACTCCAAATTAAAGGTAAAATTCAATATACATTGGCTATTAATATATATATAATACATATATTAATAATGTTACTTTTCTTAGCTTCCTGACTAGGACTAGAAGAGACATAGTCTTTCATTATATGATGGAATATTGTATATAATTAGCAATCAATTAAAAAGTAAATCTTATTTCAACATCTGTATGTATGTTTTACCACTTTGTGTTGATTTCTTTTACAACTTTTCATACGGATGTATTTATCCCCTTAACTTTTGTTAATCCCTTTAAAAATCTGTTTTCATGTATTCAGTGCTATGAAGTAGTCCATAAGAATAAATTCCTTTTACTTAGATTCAAAATTTTCATAGTTTGTCAATATTTTTTATTAAGTAGGAGATTTTTGTTTTATTAGTAGTTTGAATCCCCATCTCAGTACTTTTTGCTTTGTTAAAGTGCTAAGTTATATAAGAACAGGACATTCTAACTGTTTCATTATGTTTTATTTAACTCAGGAATCAGTGAGCTGATGCATGAGAGACATCATGTCAAGAGTCATGGGAAGATGCATCAAGAATTTGTATTTCAGCTTTGTTTATGCTTCTTAGGAATGTTTAAGTTTTTGTTTTTGAAGGATGAAGAGTTCAACATACTCTGCAGTAGCTATCTTAAAAACTAAAGATATATTTTCATTCTTTAATCATTTTATATTCATGCTTATAAATTATATATAGTATATGTTTATGAGCTATAATCCAGGAGAGTTAATGTAATGCTAGTCTTCAAGGGGCATGTAGAACAGGCACCAGTAAAATCAGTTAGTAGCACATGGAGCAAATGTCACTCAAGGCCTAGTTATAAGCCAAAGACATCACTCAAGAAAAAGCCTTCTCATATTTGTCTTAAAAAGCTTTTTTTTTTTTTCATAATTATGCTTACTGTATGTCCAATTTTTAAAAAAAATTTTTTTCTATGTAAAGCTCATCCTTCTGTGATAATAAAAAATTGGCAATGAACACTTTTTGTCTTTGCTTATGAAACACATACTCTTCATCTGTAAATACTGCCTTAAGGCAGGCAAATAGCTTGCCCCATAGGTCCGTTAGAATAAAAGTAATTTTCCAATTTTTTTTATGTTCGTCTCTATTTCACAACTACTTACCCACACCAGGCTAATGTGCTTTTCATTCTTTCATATTGTAGACTTTTTTTTATTTTTTTTAAGCCATGTGTTTTAAGGTGTAGGTCCATATAATCAGAATGTAATATGGCCATAGAGATGCTTTTGTGGCTCCTGTTTGCTTGTGTCTTTAATTCATGGAAGTTTTTCCATGCTGGCTTTACTTAATTCACATATTTTCAGGTACAGTCTTGGTCATTATGTGGAAATAAATTCCATGAATAAATAATTTTAGAAAATGCATTATTCATCCTTTTAAATGCTAACTCCTTTACCTGAATCTGGAGTGAACTTGAACACTCAAGTACTGCTAAGATGTTTTTGTGAATGCTAAAGACTTAATCTTAAAAATAACATAATTCATTTCTATTGAATATGTAACTGAAGTATTTTATAAAACAATTTACATCTAATGAAAACTGAGCAGACAGAGAGTTGTGAACGGTCTGGAATGAAATATTAGTGTCAGCCACAGGACACTAGATTACATGGGAGATGGTGTGAAACTTTGATGTCAGTGGATCCATTGTCCTCCTGCTCACAGTATGTCAGGATTCAGAACAAGGTCAAAAGCAAAGAGAGGAGAGCTTGGGTTGGTGGGGAGGGAATTCAGAGTTCTATATGACTAAGAGATTAAAGATTAGGATAGAGGAGTTCAAGGAATTAAAAAAAAAAAAACTTTCTAGAAATTCACATGATGTATGGATTGTGAAAATGAATATTTTATGACATCCTAACCTGTATTTTAAGGAGCTCTGGTAGTGTAGTGGTTGCGAATCGGGCTGCTAACCTCAGGGTCAGCAGTTCGAAACTACCAGCTGTTCCGTGGGAGAAAGATGAGATTTTCTGCTCCTGTAAAGATTTACAGCCTCAGAAACCCTTTATAGGGTCGCTATGAGTCGGAACCGACTCCACAGCACATAATAACAACAACAACCAATATTTTAAGGAGCTCTGGTAGCATAGTGGTTACGAATTGGGCTGCTAATCTGAAGGTCAGCGGTTCAAAACTACCAGCGGTTCTGCAGGAGAAAGATGAAGCGTTCTGCTCCCGTAAAGATTTACAGCCTTGAAAACCCTGTACAGGGCCATTGTGAGTTGGAACAGACTCCACGGTACTTAACAACAACAACCACCTGTATTTTGGAGTCCTCATGTTGTGCTATAGGATAAACACTGGACTGCTACTTGCAACATTGTCAATTAAAACTCATCAACTGCTCCTCAGAAACCCTATACAGGATAACTGAGTTTGAAATGATTCGATGGCACACAACAACCATCACCACCATCAATATTTTTAAATCTCACTAGAATGACTAATCATTGCCAACATGCATAATGTACTCAGTTGCAAACTGCTTATTATTTTATGGCAGTGGGTTTGTTGTAAAGATGTTACCTACATAAGCATGTTTTATGGAACATATATGCTGGTTTATTGAGTACATTTTTAAGTAATTGTTAAGTGCCATTGAGTCTTTTCCGACTCATAACAGACTTGTATAGGGTTTCTGGGACTGTATATATTTGTGGGAGCAGAAAGCCTCACCCTTCTTCCCGGGAGCAGCTGGTGGGCTCCAACTGTTGATGTTTTGGTTCACAGTCTAGTGCTTATCCTATGAATTCACCACACTCTCCCTCAACATAAGAGCAGGCTCCATTTAATTGTTGGCTTCAGGGCCATAAGGCATACATTTCTTTTGGTTTAATTCATCATCATTAATTTGATAAGAATTGGCGTGGTGCTGTAGGAGAAACACTGGACTGAAAGGTCAGTTTGAGTCTCAAGGTTGGCAGTTCAAACTCATCAGCTGCTCCATGGAAACGCTATACAGGATTGCTATGAGTCAGAAACAACTTGAGAGTACTTAACAACAACAAAAATATCTGTGATGGCTCTGTATGATAAGCACTGGACTATAAACCACAAGGTTGGCTGTTTAAATCCTCCAGCTTCTCTGTGGGAGAAAGATATGGTTTTCTGCTGCCATACAGCTAGACAGTCTTGGAAACCCTATACAGGGCCACTATGAATTGGAACCTACTCAAAGGCACATAACAATAACAATAATAATATCTATATTGGGAATGTGGTGGCTCTGTATGATGAGCACTGGACTGTGAACCACAAGGTTGGAGGTTGCAGTCTACCCATTGCTCCATGGGAGAAAGGTGAGGCTTTCTGCTGCCATAAAAATGTACATTCATAGAAACCCTATACAGGACCACTTTGAATTTTAGCCAGCTCAACAACACTTAACAACAAGAATATAAGATGGCAGACAATACAACCAATCATTTAGTTATATTTAGCCAAACAATGTGAATTGAGTAAAAAATTAGTGAAATTTCCTGTTTGACTAAATGTATTTCAAAACGGTACATTTGCTTGTATGGACAAAACCACAAATGTGTAGCTATGTGCCCTTCTGTTTCACCACCATTAACTATTAGGCTAAAGTAGTTTTCAAGCAAAAATAAAGTTACTGCCCCCGTAGTAAAATTACCTGAAATATTTCTATAGTAATTTGGACTTATAAATAACAATGTATGGTATTTATTTTTTCTAACAAAAATAATTTAATTCAGTATGCTTAAGCAGAAAAAAGTCCAGAAAATTAAAGTTGAATTTTGTTTTTTCAGATTCTCTCTAGGGGACTTTGAAAAAATTACTTCACTACTATTATTTTTAAAATGGGATATTTCTATTGTCCTCATGGAGATGATAAATATATTAACTAGCAATGATCAAATGCAAATCGACTGCATATACTAAGCAAGTGGGAAAACTGAGGTGGGAAAAACCCATCCAAGTATATACATTAAACATCTTGAGAATCTCTATTAATCTTCCCAGCTAACAGATGTTTCTGCATAATAAGTAGATTTACTGGTATAAAAATTCCCAGATACTTTCATATTCAGTTTATACTCTAATGTAAATTTTCTCCTCTTGTAATCTTTCTGGATTTTCTCCAACATCTAGTTATTCAAGCCAAAGCTAGAACTCATTGCAAATTTTCTTCTCCTTCATGACTTACTGGTCATGAATCCCTGTTCTTTTGACCTTAATATACTATTAATCCATCCCATTGCCTCTGCAGTCTGACTCCAGTCTGAGCAGCTCTTGATTTTCTTTCCTCAAACTAATCTTCTCCATCAACCTATTTTTCATACTGCTGTCAGAATCATAAATCTCAAACACAGATCTCACTATGTAACTTACTGTAACAGATTCCATGCCCAACCTGTCCAGGCTAACCTTGGCTGTTTCTGATACTGTAGTCCTCCAAATCCCTAATCTTTCTCCAGCCTAGATTCATTCTGCCCTGAATTCTTACCTTCTTGCCCCTACCCCACATATATACCTTCCATCCATACTTGACTAATTCAGGTTTAGTCTTCAAAATTTTACTGAAATATGATTTCCTGAAGGATCCTTCATGTCCCATGTGATGTGTATCCTCGTAGGTGCTCCATCACACTATATTTCTTTGTGTAGTGTTCTGTAAGTATACATTTGTTATTCTCTTCCTGGATTCTGCATTTTATTTTTGAATTCTGTGCCTACCAGAGTGAGTAGCACATTAAAGTAATTAAGAAAAATGGATCAAATGAATGAATGTATGAAAAGTTTTATGTAATTTTTATACATGGGCATTTATTTTTACAGGAACAATCTAATTTCTGACAAATCAGGATTGAAAAACAATAGAAAAGAGCAAATTTTTATAACTTTCGCATTTCTATTATTAAAAACAAACAAAATAATAATAATAGAATAATTCCCACTTGAATTTAGAGATTATCTGAAGAACAGATTTGATACATTAAACACTAAAGACCAAAGACCAGAAGAGTCGTGGGATGACATCAAGAATAACATACATGAAGAGAGCATAAAGTCATTAATGACAAGAAAGAAGGAAAGATAAAAATGGATGTCAGCATAACAACCACAGAATGATGTACATGGCAGCATCACCCTGAACTCAGTCAACAAATGAAAGAGTCAAGAACAGGATAAAATTATAAGAACAGAGCATTTGGGAGGTCAGTCTATGACCAAAATAATTACAATGTGAAAAAACACAGGGGAACAGAGATCCATGTGGTGGGAAGTTCAGGTAGATTATTGGATAAAATAGACTGTCTTAAATGGAGGGAAGAAATAATGAAATATAAGGTAACCACAATGGGGTTGGGGTGGGGAGTTTACTTTGGGGGTTGGGGAGGGCAATACAAGAAGGGGGAAGGAGGTAGAAGAGCAAGATAGATAGGGGAACACTGAGA
>NW_006408600.1:8398846-8400018 GCF_000296735.1 Chrysochloris asiatica
AAGCATCAAAAGAAGATTGAATATGTAGTCACTGTACCAAAAGGAAATGGTGGATGTTCAACCATTTCAAGAGGTAGCATATGACCAAAAGCCAATGAATGATATTGAAGGAATAAGTCCAAGGTGCACTGAAGGAACTGGCAAAGAACAATGCTCCAGGAATTGATGGAATAAAAATTGAAATCTTTCAAGAAAGTGAGGAGGCACCGGAGGCACTCACTCTTCTCTGCCAAGAAAGTTGGAAGACAACTATCTGGCTGACTGATTGGAAAAGATCCGTATTTGTGCCCATTCCAAAGAGAAGTGACCCAACGGAATGTGGAAATCATCAGATAATATCTTTGATATCCTGTGCAAGTAAAGTTTTACTAAATGTAATATAGAAATGGCTGAAAGCATACATTGACAGATATCTGCCATAGGTTCAAACTTGATTCAGAAGAGGCCGTGGAACAAGGGATATCATTGCTGATGTCTGATGGAGCTTGGCTGAAAGCAGAAAATACCAGAAAGATGTTTACCTGTGCTTTATTGACTATGCAAAAGCTTTAGATTGTGTGGATAATGACAAGCTATGGACAACATTGAGAAGTATGAGTATTCCTGAACATTTAATTGTCCTCATGAGGAATCTGTACATGGACCAATATAGGCAGTTGTTCAAACAGAACATAGGAACACTGAATGGTTTAAAATTAAGAAAGGTGTGGTGGACTTCCAGTACCCCACTGAAGCAAGACAACACAGGTAAGGAAGACTCCAAGGACAAAGGGGGAGATCTCACGGAGGAGGCCGTCCGGTAGCGGACTCAAAACCTCCAAATAACCATAAGGTTCAGGGCATCTACCTCCTCTACTTGCTCTTTTAAAAAATCACACCACAGAGAAATTTCTGACATTTTGAACTTTTGCCCACCACTGCGGGCAGCAACTGCTCCGGCTCCTTAGAGCTTTGAGGGCGGGGCTAGAGCCAGCCCAAATGGAGAATCTCAAGTGGAAAAAAGTCGCAAGAGAGTTCTCTGCCCTAGCTTGAAATCTCAAGGCGTGCAGCAGGCAGGGTAAAAAAGTTTAACCAGGGCTCAGAGAGCTACAGAAATACGATGACTCTCAGACATCATCAGACGCGGACTCCACCTGCCAGCCCCAGCAGCCTTTTGGCATTTTGAACTTTCA
>NW_006408600.1:8401074-8411904 GCF_000296735.1 Chrysochloris asiatica
AGGCAATGGGGAGACATATACAAAACGCTGCAAGAAAAAAAACTGTCAACCCAGAATCATCAATCCAGCAAAACTATCAATCAAATACTATGGCACAATCAAAACATTCCAAGATAAACAGAATCTGAGGGAATTCATCAAAACCAACCCAGCACTTCAAAACATCCAAAAGGGAGTTCTGGGGATGGAGAACCAACAAGAACAGACAACAGAGATTGACAGGTATAGCAACACCACCTGAAACACAGTCAACAGAAAGCAGAGTCCAGAATGGAACGAGACTACAACAAACTCAAAGGAACACAGAGATCTGAAAGACATAAATGTATGTCGACTGAAAGACATAAACATATCAACATCAAAGAAGGGACAAACACAGCAACAAAAGCACAGGTGGTGGAGATGCCAGGTAAATTGCAGGTTACAATGGAATATCCTAAATGCAGAGAAAAGCTAGTAGCTTACAGGATAACCCCAAAGAAAGTTAACATCCTACAACAGATCATGAACATGAACTCCCAAACAGAACAACCAAATAAAGAAGCTAGAAAGAAACCTACCAGAATCAACTCAAAAAACACAAACCCAATACAAGAAGGTAAGCAGAACCAAAGAATGAACACCACCACCAAAAAAGTAACATAATCACAGTAATCAACTCATACTTATCAATAATTACATTGAATGTAAATGGTCTGAATGCACCAGTGAAGAGACAAAGAGTGGCAGAATGGATAAAAAGCAAGATCTATCAATATGCTGCCTCCAAGAGACACACCTTACACACAAAAATAAAATTAAAAAAGGTGTGCAACAGGATTTATTCTTTGACCATACTTATTCAACCTGTATGCTGAGCAAATAATGTGAGAAGCTGGGTTCTATGAAGAAAAGTGTGGCATCAGGATTGGAGGAAGAAGACTCATTAACAACCTGCGATATGCAAGTGATACAACCTTGCTGAAAGTGAAGAGGACTTAAAATATTTACTGATGAAGATCAAAGATCACAGCCTTTGGTATGGATTACATCTCAATGTAATGAAAACAAAAATCCTCACCACTGGACTAATAACATTCTTATCAATGGAGAATGTGGAAGTTGTCAGGACGTCATTCTTGGATCAACTATCAACACTCATGGAAGCAGCAGTCAAGAAATCAAAAGATGTATTGCATTAGGCAAATGTGTTGCACAAGACCTTTTCAAAGTGTTGAAGGGCAAAGATGTCAGCTTGAGGACTAAGGTGCGCCTGACCCAAGCCATGCTATTTTCAGTAAGCTCATATGCATGCAAAAGCTGGACAGTGAATAAGGAAGACCGGAGAAGAATTGATGTTTTTGAGTTATGGTGTTGTTTTTGTTGTTGTTGTTGTGTGCCGTGGAGTCTGTTCTGACTCATAGCGACCCTGTACAGGGTTTCCAAGGCTGTAAATCTTTATGGGAGCAGAAAGCCTCATCTTTCTCCCGCGGAACAGCTGGTAGTTTCCAACTGCTGACCTTAGCATTAGAGGAGAATATTGAAAGTGCCCTGAACTGCTCATAGAACCAACAGATCTGTGTTGGAAGAAGTGCAGCCAGAGTGCTCACTGGAGGACAGGATGGCCAAACTTCATCTCTCATACTTCAGACATATTGTCAGGAGGGACCAATCTCTGGAGAAGGATATCATGTTTGTTAAGGTGGAGGGTCAGAGAAAAAGAGGAAGACCCCCAGCAAGATGGATTGTCAAAGTGGCAACATCAATTGGGTCCAGCTCAATCTGGCAACAATTGTGAGGTTGGCCCAGGACCAGGCAGTGTTTCATTCTATTGTGCATATGGTCGCTATGAGTTGGTACCAAATTGATGGCACCTAACAACAAAAACAATAGAATAAAAGCTTTTGTCAGATTTTCTTCAATACTGTATTTAATGTCTATTGAGCAAAGCGAGTCCTAATTATACTGTTGTACAGATAATTATTGTTGTTGTTGAGTTCCATAGAGTAGATTCTTACCCATAGCGACCCTGTATAGGGTTTCCGAGGAGCAACTGGTGAGCTTGAACCACTGACCTTGCAGTTCAAATGGCTTTGCATTCTGGTGTTAACCCACAGTACCACACTAGGACTCCACAGATAATTATACTCTTGTATTTAAGTTCATAATTGTCTTCTGTTATTTTATGGACAGTACAAATGTAATTACATTTTTCCTTTTTTTTTAAAATAAGAAAACATGGCTTTAAATAGAAAATATTTAACAAGTTATATATTTTTTGAATGGTGCAGTAAAGAATATTGATACTTCTGCTTGCTGTACTAACATTTTCATTTGTTTCCCCAACTCCAATGCTTTACGGTACTTTACCTTAGAATCCTAGATTCCAGTTCAGAATTTTATTTTTAAAAGAAATCAATATTAAAATAGAACTTTTATTGTTTAGTTTTGACGACTAAAGCCTTATTTTTAGTCTAATTCCTCACAAGTAAAAACAAAAGCTCATTCTTCTTGTTTGTCCCCAGATGTCCATCTTTGTGGCAATTGAATAGATTTACACAAAATGATCTAATGAATGAAGATTTACTCTATTTTATTATTAGAAAATGAATTATATCTGTTTGAATAAACTTATTCAAAGAGTAAGTCTCCTTATTACTGCTGTTCATCTTTAGGTGGCTATAAGTTCCAGAGTGTGTGCCCATGTTACTTAAAAAGCTCAGTGACCAGCTTATAGAATGCTCAGAATGAATATTGAATGAATAAACAAAAGACTTAAAAATTTGGGAATCTTAATATATTTATGTTTTGTCTGTTTTGATTTTAATGAATTAGTTATGACTTTATCCTTCTCTGGGAACCTCCTGTTTGTACTTATTTCATATGACATTGAGGAATGTGTATGCACGGTGTCTAGAAGGGTAGTAACATGATTGTTGTGTTCGTCATTGAGTGCTTAGCGTGTGACAGGCATAGTGCTAAATGCTTTGACATTAAATATCTGATTTAACCCCACATCTTCCTATCCTATAAAAATCTGTCACTATCTACTTTTTACTTACTTAGGAGGAAATTGAAGTTTAAGTTAAATAAACTGCCTAAAGTCAGCTGGTCTTGTTTAAAATTGAAATTGGTGTCCAACAAGTCTGCTCTGTAATGCAGGCTTAACACTGAACAGCTTTGGCTTGATAGTTACAGGCTTCTTAGAAAATGAGGTTATTATTTCTTTTTTATTTTCAGTCCTTAGATGCTCACTTAAATCATAAGTTCCATGATCATAGTTTTAAAGCTTATAGGACCCAGGTTTTGTCAAACTTAGGTTCCTACAGTGATGCTGGTAAATCAATGCACATATTTGTTTGTGGAAATGTTTCATTTTTTTCTTTTAATTTTACTTACCAATAGCAGGGCTGGCCATATAATTTATATCATTCAAACACTGAGAATGAAAGAAGGTGCTATTACTATTTTCAAGAGGATGGCAGCCAAAAATGGACCCTACGTGCATGAGGAACTAAGTGCCTATGGATGTTTTTTCCTAGTAGAAGAACAGTTAATAACTTTCAGGGAAACAACTATGTTTCACATATGCTAGATGAGACTCACTGTAGAGAAGCAGATGATTCAGTAAGCTTAAGGATTTTCATTATTTCATCAAACCATCTAGTCTGATTAAGATTTATTACTAGTCAAAAATGTGATGGCCCAATTGTAAGTGAAACTGGGAAAGAATGTCATGGTTTTAATGGTCTGTGGAATGAACTGGACAAATCTTTGGATTTGCTAATCTTCTGACTAATATGTCACAATAATATCTGTGTGATTATCAGTGAATTTATAAGCATACTGTTTACTTTTGCCTTTACATTAAAATTTGCTTATGAAATCAGTGAAGACAATGAACATTATTGTCAAAATTGCTTTTTGTCACACAGTTGACTTGTGACATTTGTATTTTTAATCTCTCATTAACCAAATGGAAAAATGCTAGGGAAAGTGGCTTAGGGTATTGTTTAAAATTTATGTATAGTTTTGGTATGTGTGTTATCTGTTATGCTTTATTACCTTTGTTTATAAAAAGCTGATCTTGCTATTTAATGCATAATTTACTTTATAGATAATTGAGCACAAATGCTTATTTTTCCAAAGTTTGATAAATGAAATAACTTGATTTTTACATACATAACTATACTGGTATATAAGGCCACTGTAAGAATATTGAAAGACATGATACTCTTAACTGCTTTTATACTTCTATCAAGACAATTTTGGTCATTAATTTAAATTTTTTAAAAAGTCAGCCACCACAAATTTTTTGTGATATAGTAATACCTGTAATGTTTTGTTTTCTAGCATATGCCTAAATTCTCATCAATGCCTTTATATATTGTGCAATTAATATAGAAGTCTGTACCAAAATGTTTATTTTTTCTGTTGCATAAAATATGAAGACCTATCTACTATGCAATTAAACTCAAGACTTATTCTCTGAATTAAAAGTTTGTTTGATTACTGGACAAGATGTTCTCAAATGTTTTATTAATAATGATTGAAAGTGAATAAAAATATTGATATCAATATTTTTTATTTGCATAGCTTCATAAGAAAGTTCTGTTAAGATATTTTATATCTTCAAATTCAAGTTCCGTTAAGACATTTTATTCTTGTCAGACTCACCTAAAAAGTGAATCTGGCTTTATTTTGTGCTGGGAAGGTGTTTTGAAACTTTGAATGGATGTCCAAAAGGAATTTTCAAAACATACAGTCTTAGGAGCCCTAAGTAACTGTTTTACTTTGTCCTCTAGTCTCACTATGAATAGGAATTGGCTTGAAGGCAGGGTGGATATTATGTATGTTTAAAGTGCAACTATGACCTTGATATTAGTGGTCATTTAAAATGAAATTAATGTGGGGAATTGCTTTAAACACTGCATAGAATAAATTTGCTGTTTCTCCTAGGCAAATCATTTCAGATTGATTCACCAAAAATGGCTGCAAACCATTTCAAAATTTGTATTCTGTAGAAATGTCTGCTCTTACAAAAGAAAGTGTTTCAAGTAGAGCATTTGAATGATTTCACCAATTAATGGAAAAAATAAAATTAGGATACCAGAATATGTATATATTTGACTTCATTGAAACAGATATATATATTAAAAGGATCAGTGACTGAAAAGGAAATATTTGTGTTTTAAACAAATAAGGCCAATTTAAAGAAGTGAGTAATTGTATTTAGGCAGTGACTAGGTTAAACAGTTAGAAATGTCCACTTCTAGTAAGATGGAGTAGATATATTTTTCCACGTTCAGTTACATATTGCTAGCAACCTTGACTTTTAGACAACAACAGATTCTGAAAGGTGAAGAATAAACAGATAACCAAAAACCTTAGCATCTGAGATACAACACATGAGTGAGATCTCTTGTTATGTTTTTTTGCTTTATATATCTTAGACTCGGTGCTAGAGTATGGTGAAAGAATACAACCCTGTTACGAACCTTTCATAATTTTAAATCATTCAGTGTTCCATTTTTCTGTTGTGCTGGGGACAGCATATGCAGACCCTGGGTTGATTAGTGGCAGACCCATTGAACCACCTCTGAATATAATCAGTTAATCCCAGATGCTCTTCTTCCTCCTGAAGATATATAGGAATGTGATAATTAAGAACAATGTAGCATTTTAGGTATAGATAAATGAAGCCTGGTGCCTGAGATCTTGCTTACAAACAAAAGTTTGCAAAGTGTACAGAGACAGCTTGGCTCCTTTCAGGAACCTTGCTTTATGTTATGTATCCTTAAGAAATTGCACATCGCTACTCTAGATCATTTAAGTCTAAAAATTAACAGCTTGATTGAACCTTTTTTCTGTAAAAATAAAAATGTTAGATTGTTAAAAAAAAAAACTATGAAAATATCTTAAAAGTTGTTCTTGTGAATCATTATGTCCTGTTTTGAATGATTAATCACATTTCAGTTCCGTATCCTGTCTTAATCACATCCTCCCTCTCTGACATCCTCCCTTTGTGAATTACATCCTTCCTTTGTAATAAAACCCTCCCTAAAAAAGAGAATAAAAGGCTGAGGTAGAGTGCATTCTGCATGCAATGCTGGGCAATGCTAGGCAATATGTTTGCAGATCTATCTACCTGCCAGCTTGCATCATATCTGTGTATCTGTCTTTTTTGTATATATTTCATCTCTCTCTGTGTCTATCTGTGTCTATCCCTTTCGCCGCCAGATCTCCCTTCTTTGTGACACCCACACTTCCTTGTCGAGGCTAGAACCTGACATAGGACCTCGACCTTGTTGGAACAACAGCCCTTTGGTCTATGTATAGGTTTCTCATGAGCACAATTGTAAGTGTTCCAGGATACTCGTTATCCACAATGCTGTCTATAGCTTGTTATGTTCCACACAGTCAAAAGCCTTTGTATAGTCAATAAAGCACAGATAATCATCTTTCTGGAAGTTTCTGCTTTCAACCAACATCCATCTGACGTCAGCAATGATATCCCTCATTCCACATCCTTGTCATAATTTGACTTGAACCTCTGGCAGTTCCCTGACAATGTACTGTTTTAGACGTCATTGAATTATCTTTACCAAAATTATTCTTGCGTGTAGTATTAAAGATATTGTCTGATAATTTCTGCATTTTGTTGTGTCACGTCTCTTTGGAATGGGCACAAAATGGATCTCATCCAATCAATTGGCTATTTAGCTGATTTCCAAATTCTTTGGCATAGATGAGTGAGTGTCTCTGGGGCTGCATTACTATATTGAAAGATTTCTTTTTGTATTCCATTCCTGGAGGCTTATTCTTAGTCAATACCTTCAGTGCAACTTGGACTTCTTTTGTCATTGTCATTGGCTCTTGATCAAATGCTGCTTCTTGAAATGATGAACACCGACCATTTCTTTTTAGTAGCGTGATTCTGTATTCCTTCTATCTTCTTTTGATGTTTTCTTCATCATTCAATATTTTGCCCATTCATTGTTAAGTGTCATGGAGTCAGTTCTGACTCATAGCAACCCTGAATAGGGTTTCTGAGGAGCAGCTGGTGGGCTTGAACCCCTGCCTTGTGATTTGCAGTCCAGTACTGATCCTACAACACCACACTAGAAGTCCACTTTTGCCCATTGTTGTTAAGTACCATCCAGTCAGTTACAACCCATAACAACCCTGTATAGGGTTTCTGAGGAGTTTCCAGTGAGCTTGAACCACTGACCTTGTAGATTAAATTGACTTTTCAGTCCAGTGCAAAGTCCTGAGTTACCACAGCGCCACTCCAGGACTCCATTTTGCCTATTTTTGTTGTTATGTGCCATCGAGTCAGCTCCAACTCATGGTGACCCTGTATAGGGTTTCCAAGGAGAAGCTGGTGGGATTGAACTGCCGACCTTGTGATTAGCAGTCCAGTGCTGATCCTACAGTGCCACACCATAGAATCTTTCAATACTGAAAATTGAGGCTTGATTTTTTCTTTAGTTCTCTCAGCTTGACAAATGCTGAGTGTATATTTCCCTTTGGTTTTCTAACTCCAGAACTTTGCACATTTTATTATAATATTTGACTTTGTCTTCTTGAGCCAACCTTTGAATTTTTCAATTCAGCTCTTTTACATCATAATTTCTTCCATTTGCGTTAGCATCTCCATGCTGGAGAGTAAGTTTCAGAGTCTCTTCTGACATCCATTTTGACTTTTTCTTATCTTCTTAACTATTGTATTATCTGTAAATAGAGAGAGATTTGACCATAAGAATAACATTTTCCTTATTTGAAGATGCCATGATACTCTATATAAAAAAATCTCAAGAAAGTTGCAAAAAAAAAACAAAAACCTAGAAGAGTTCAGCAATAACTCTAGATACGGTTAACATAAAAAAATGAATTGCATTTGTAAATTATGAAAACTTGTTGTTGTTGTTGTTAGGTGCCAGTGAGTTGTTACCGACTCATAGCGACCCCATGTACAACAGAACAAAACACTGCCCGGTCTTGGGCCAACCTCACAATTGTTGCCACACTTGAGCCCATTGATGCTGCTACTTTGCCAATCCATCTCGCTGGGGGTCTTTTTCTTTTTGTCTGACCCTCCACCTTACCAAACATGAAATGCTTCTCCAGAGACTGGTCCCTTCTGACAACATGTCCGAAGTATGAGAGACGAAGTTTGGCCATCCTGGCCTCCAAAGAGCACCCTGTCTGTACTTCTTCCAACACAGATCTGCTTTTTCTTTTGGTTTCCCATGGTATTTTCAATATTCTCCTCCAACATCATAACTTAAATGCATCAATTCTTCTATGATCTTCCTTATTCACCGTTCAACTTTTGCATGCATATGAAAACTTCTTAGACATTACTAAACACCTGGAGTGAATGAGTTGCTGAGCCTGGAGGCTCAGGACCATAATTTTGAGAATTACCCTGGTCAATTGGCATAACATAGTCCACAAAGACAATGTTCTACCTTCTATATTAGTGAGTAGTGACTGGAATCTTAAAATTTCACGAGTGACCATCTAATCTGGGATATTGGTCTTTCTCTGTGTGGAGGAAAGAAGTGATAAAAGTTGAAAATGCTTGGAATCAATTAGTTCAATGGACTAGTGGACGACGTGAACATCAGCAGTCTTCTCTATCTTCTGGAGACCAGAAGAACTAGACAGTGCCTGGCTTCTACTACCATCTGTTCTGATAGACATCACATTAGAAGTTCCTGCATAAAGTGGGGGAAACTGTGAAGCGAAACTCAAAATTATGAAATAGATCAGATTTACTGTCAGAAGGAGACTGCAGGAACCTGATACTATGGCCCGTGGTCACACTTCAGATCTAAAACTGAACTTACCACCCCATAACTCAATTTTCAGCCAAACAGTTTATATGGTGTGGACAACAGAACTTAATGAGGTATGCACACCATGGAATGGCCAACCATTCTAGATCAAAAGGACAGCATTGATGTTAGAACAAAATTCAGAAGGGTTGAAAAAGAAGGTCGAATGGAAATAAGAACCACAAGGAGGAAGTGAGGTAATTGATTGTATATGGAGGGGAATTCTTTTATTGAAATTAAGTATATGATTTGTTGACTGTAAAACTGATGATCTACTGTTTAAACCTACATTCAATTCACCATAAAAAGTCTAAAAAATGAATTGTATTTCTATATAAAAGTAATGACCACATGGAAAATTATGTTGAAAGGCAAAGAAAATAGAATAAAACAATTCTGAAAAATCAGAACAGAATTGAAGAAATCACTTTACTTGATTTCATGATTTGCTATGTTATTGTTGTTTAGTGCTGTCAAGTTGGTTCTGACATGACCCTATATAGAGTTTCAAGGAGAGACAGGTAGGTTTGAAACACTGGACTTTCAGTTAACAGTCCAGTGCTTATCCTACAGCACTACACCAGGACTGCTATATACAGCTATATTTATCAAGCTATGTGGTGTTGGCAAAGTGTTGGAGATACAGGTCAGTAGAACAGCATGAGGAATAGCCCTGTTCAAGTACAGACAGTCTTTTCAACAAACAGTAGTTGTAAAATGAGAGATCCAAAAGGAAAAAAAAAATCAACAATGAATCTCATCTTAGACTTCATACATTTTATGAAAATTATATTAAAATGGATGATAGATTTAAATATAAACTGTAATAATAGAAAGCTGCTAGGAGACAATATAAGGGAAATTTTTCTGAACCTAGAACTCAGAAGGCATCTTAGGTATGACACTGATACAACCATCTTAAAAAAAAAAAAAAAAAATTACACTTTATTAAATCTACTTTTGCTCTCCCCAGGAACCTGTTAAGAGGATAAAAAGACAACTACATGCAGGGAGAAAATATTTGCGTATCACATATCTGTCAAAAGAGTGACTCACCCACTGCCATAGAGTTGATTCCAACTCATAGCAATCCTGTTTATTGTTGTTAAGTGTTATCCAGCCAGTCCAATGCAGAGCAACCCTGTATAGGGTTTCCAAGGAGTAGCTGGTGGGTTTGAACCACCGACCTTCTGGTTAGCAGTCCAGTACTTATCCTACAGGACTACTAGCAACCCTACAGGACAGACTACTCCTTTGGGTTACTGAGACGCTAAATCTTTATAGGAACCCACATCTTCATCTTTCTGTTGTGGAGTACCTAGTTGGTTTAAAATGCTGACATTACAGTTAGCAGCCCAATGCTTAACCAATTGTGCCACCAAGGCTGCTTCAATAAAATGAAGCACAATAAAATGAGAAATGCTTATATAGCTACTCTGAAGATAAGATTAGAAATTTCTTATAATAGTAAACTTATATATGATCCAGCAAATGCACTCCTAGAGAACTGAAAACTAATTCCAATATACAAATACATATGTGGCTGTTCATATCAAATTTAATGAATTTGGAAAAATACTGGAAACAGATAAAACGTCCTAAAAAGTGCAAATGATTCCATAAACTTGTACATCCAGATCATGGAATAGCATTCATCAATTAAAAAAGGAACAAACTTGATACAACAACTTGAATTCATTTTAAGGGCATTAAATTGAGTGTAAAGCACCCATAGATTTTTTTGTTAACTCCATTTAGATGGTGGTGGTGGTTGTGTGCCATGGAGTTGGTTCAGACTCAGCGTTCCTCTCTAAGGTTTCCAAGTATGCAAATATTTGGGGGAGCAGAAAGTCTCATCTTTTTCTGCAGAGTGGCTGGTGGATTTGAACTGCTAACCTTATGGTTAGAAGCCTAATTTGTAACCCACTACACTACCAGGCCACCACTCATCTGTCAGTTTGTTGTACTGTAGTGGCTTGTGAGTTGTCGTGATTCTGAAAGCTATGCC
>NW_006408600.1:8412257-8413251 GCF_000296735.1 Chrysochloris asiatica
TGGGAATGACAAATTGAAGAGGAATGGTGTTGCATTCATTGTCAAAAAGAACATATCCAGATCAGTCATGAGGTACAATGCTGTCTGTGATAGGAGAGTATCCATGTGCCTACAGGGAAGCCCAGTTAATTCCACTTTTATTCAAATTTACACACCAACCACTAACATCAGTAAGGATGAAATAGAAGGATTCTACCAACTTCTTCAATCTGAAATTGTTCAAACATGCAATCAAGATGTATTGATCATTACTGGTGATTGGAATGCAAAGGTTGAGAACAAAGAGGAAGGATCAGTAGTTGGGAAATATGGCCTTGGTCATAGAAATGATGCTGGAGAATGCATGGTAGAATTCTGCAAAATCAATGATTTGTTCATTTCAAATACCTTCTTTAGACAGCATAAGAGATAACTATGCACATGGGCCTCACCGGATGGAACACATAGAAATCAAATTGACTACATCTGAGGAAAGAGACGATGTAGTCACCATATCATCAGTGAAAACAAGGACAGGGGCAGACTGTGAAACAGACCACCAAGTACTCACATGCAAATTCAAACTGAAGCTGAAGAAAATGAAAACAAGTCCACAAGAGCCAAAATATGACCTTGAATATATCCCACCTAGATTTAGAGATCATTCGAAGAACAGATCTGATACATTAAACACTAAAGACTGAAGACCAGAAGAGTTGTGGGATGACATCAAGAACATCATACATGAAAAAAGCAAAAAGTCATTGAGAAGACAAGAAAGAAGGAAAAGGTCAAAATGGATGTCAGAAGAGACAATGAAACTTGCTCTCCAGCGTACAGATGCCAAAGCAAATGAAAGAAATAAGGAGGTCCAAGAGCTGAACAGAAAATTTCGAAGATCATCTCAAGAAAATAAAACCAAATATTGCAACAAAATGTGCAAAGATCAGGAATCAGAACACCAAAAAGGAAGAACATGCTCAGCATTTCTCAAGCTGGGGGAACTGAAGAAAAA
>NW_006408600.1:8414644-8420539 GCF_000296735.1 Chrysochloris asiatica
GGGTTGGCCCAGGATCGGACGTTGTTTCATTCTGCTGTGCATGGGATTGCTATGAGTTGGTTCCGACTCGATGGCACCTGACAACAACAAAAACCAGACATTAGAAATAATAGAGGAAGGAAAAGTAGTACTGTATCCTGGTTAATGGCAATATATAAATCGACATATATGATGAGACACAGTTCTGTATAAAAACATTAAACCGATGTCAATTTCCTTGTTTTGATATATTATAATGTATGTTGTAAAAACCAAGAAGAACTGGATTCAAGATCTCTTTCTACTATCTTTGAAACTTCCAATGAATCTATTTTTTTTCTGAATGAAATGTTAAAAACAATTGCTTGAACTGAGTAGCAAAAAAAAGCGCATAAATGCCAAAAAGTGACCTTGAACATGGGATGTTGTTGTTAAGTGCCATGGAGTTGGTTCCAACTCATAGCAACTGTGTATAGGGTTTCCGAGGAGCAGCTGGTAGATTTGAACCATCAACGTTGCAGTTCAAAGCAACCTTTCAGTCCAGTGCTTTATCCCAAGATGCTACACCTGGACTTCTAGAACAAATCCCACCTGAATTGAAAGATTGTCTCAAGAACAGATTTGAGGCATTAGACCAAAGACCAGCAGAGCTGTATGATGACATCAAGAACATCATACAGGAAGAAAATAAAAGGTCATTAAGATAAGAAAGAAGAAAAAAAAACCAAAATGAATGTCTGAAGAGACTCTGAAACTTGCCCTCCAGCATAGTATTGTAATGAAATTTGTGAAGATCTGGAACGAAAAACCAAAACGTCCAACATTACTCAAGCTGAAAGAATTGAAGAAAAAAATCAAGTCTCAACTTGAAATACTGAAGGATTTTATGGGCAAAATATTGAATGATGAACAAAGAAGTATCAAAAGAAAATGGAAGAAATAGGGTCACTGTACCAGAAAGAAATAGATGATGTTAAATCATTTCAAGAGGTAACACATGATCAATAGTCAATAGTTCTGAAGAAAGAAGTCCAAGGTGCGTTGAAGGCATTGGCAAAGAACAAAACCCCGAGAATTGATGGAATACAAATAGATAATTTTCTGATGCAGCCCTGGAGACATTCACTCATCTGTGCCAAGAAATTTGGAAGACAGCTACCTGGCCAACTGATAAGAAGATATCTATATCTGTGCCCATTCCAAAGTGAGATGACCTAATGGAATGTGGAAATCATTGAACAATATCATTATTCTTACAGGCAAGTAAAATGTTGTTAAAGTCCTGGTGTGGCACTGTGGGTTAATGTGCTGGACTGCAAGGTTCGTTTGAATTGCAAGGTCAGCAGTTCAAGCTCACCAGCCACTACTTGGAAACCCTATACAGAGACTCAGCAGTACTTAACAACAAGGAAGTTAATTTAAAAATGGTTGTGGCAATTCATTGACAGGGAACTTCTAGAGGTTCAATTTGGATTCAGATGGGGACATAAAATGAGGGATATCATTGGTAACATCAGCTGAATCTTGGCTGAAAATTGAGAATATCAGAAAGATAGTTATCTGTGCTTTATTGGATGTGCAAAGGCTTTTGACTGTGAATCATGACATGCTAGGGACAACGAGATATGGAGGATGACTATTCTGGAACTATTAATTGAACTTATGAGGAACTTATACATAGACCAAGAGACTGTCGTTTGAACAGAACAAAGAGACTCTGTATGGTTTAAAATAAGGAAACGTATGTGCCAGGGTTGTATTCTTTCACTATACCTAAAGCAAATAATCCAAGAAAGTGGATTATATGGAAAAGAACATGGCCTCAGGATGGGAAGAAAACTCATTAGCAATCTGTGCTATGTAGATGATACAAATTTGCTTGCTGAAAGCAAGAAGACTTAAAATACTTACTGGTGAAGATCAAAGACGACAGCTTTCAGTATGGCTTGTTATCTCAAGATAAAGAAAACAAAACTCACCATTAGACCAATAAATAACATCATGATAAATGGAGAAATGATTGAAGTTGTCAAAGACTTCATTTTTCTTGGATCCACTATCAACACTCATGGAAGCAGCAGTCAATAAATCAGATGACATATTGCATTAGGGAAATTTGCTGCATGAGACCTTTGTAAAGTGTTCAACAGCAGTTTGAGGACTAAAGTGCTCCTGACCCAAGCCATGGTATTTTCAATAGCTTCACATGCACGTGAAAGTTGGACAGTGAGTAAGGAAGACTGTAGAAGAATTTATTATGCATTTGAGTCATGGGGTTGGATAAGAATATTAACCATGGACTGCCAGAAGAACAAACAAATCTATGTTGGAAGAAGCACAGCCAGAATGTGCCTTAGAAGCCAGGATGCCAGACGTCACCTCTCATACTTCCGCATATGATGAAAGGAGACCTGTACCTGGAGAAGAACATCATGCTTGGTAAAGTGGATGATCAGTGAAAAAGAGAAAACTCCGTAACAAGATGGATTGCCACAGTGGCAGCAGCAAAGGACTCAATTTTGGACTTGGCAATTTTGAAAATTGTGCAGGACCATCTAGTGTTTTGTTTTGTTGTGCCTACAATCAATACTAATCAGCATTTATCAACAACAACACTGTGCTATATAATGGGGGAAAATGTAGTTTTAGTTTGGAAATAAAGACATTATTTAAGTTGAATTAAAAATTTGGAGATTTATAAATATATTTCTAAGCACACAAATTACCAAAGCAAATTTTCAGATACGTATCACCTCCCTATCTATCACCTAACCATATTTATCCATATTGTTTAATATGTGTCTGGAGACATAGTAGAAGCTCCATTGTGGAGCAGAAGATAAGGGTCATCAATCAGGGTTCACAATGGTTTGCAGAGACCAGTGACAATTTTTACAAGGGACACACACAGACCTTTTTGATGACAGTCTGTTTGCTCTTCTAACATCTCAGGAAGACTATAATTCTGTGCTTTTAAAACTACTCTTAAATGTACAAAAAACTTATCAAATTACACTATAAATCTGCTCTGCTCTTAGCGTGCTTTCAAAGTTACCTGAGTTGTAAAAAACAGAAAGCATCGGCTAAAATACAAAAGATAGTCTCAAAACGTTGCTTAACAATAATTGTATTTTAAGTAAGAGAAAACCAAAGTTCATTTCTAAATTGTATTAAAATCTTGAAAGATGTTACAGAAGTTTTACAAATCTATTTTTAGCGGGCAGGGCAAAATTAGAAAAATTAATGCTTGATCATGAAAAGGAAACTTCTTTTCATATACCTACTAACCAGTGACTTGCTAATTTCCATTTCAAGCCTATAAATTCACTGTGAAAGAACAGTTTGAGCTCGTGATCCAAAATTGTGTCCATTAAAGTCAGTTGTAGAAAGAAATGATCATGTTCCCTTGTGGAATGAGAACAGACATCATCTTGTTTTTGGCTCTTAATCTGACTTTAAGTCATATTAAAATCATCTTTCTTGCTTTACTGTTTTAATCATAGAAATTTGCCAAACTAATAATTCCTTTGTATTTTTGTCCCTGCCACTGTGCACACAGACTAAATGGACTCCAATTAAAGTAATACTATGTTTTACAAAAGCAATCAGTATCCATCAGACTAAGCTTAGATTGGAAGTTTTTCAGCTTAAATGATAGTTATTAGAGGTGAAACTTCTGCATTGGGCTGACTTAAGAATGAAGCCAAAAGTAGGAACCATGACACAGCTGAACATTTATATAATGCTGGGAGCTGTTGTAGCATGAGGAGCTGTTGTAAAATGAGAAACTTAGGTATCAGTCAGTATTTGCCTTTGCTATGGATCTTGGTGTGGCAATGTGAGATAAATATTGGACTGCTAACCACAAGGTAGATTCTATGTTGGACTTCCGCGTATATGTTATGTCAAGAAATCAAACAACACATTACATTAGGCAAATCTGCTGCACAAGACCTTTTTAAAGAGTTGAAGAACAAAGATGTCAGCTTGAGGACTAAGGTGCGCCTGACCCAAGCCATAGTATTTTTAGTAACCTCATATGCATTTGAAAGTTGGACAGTGAATAAGGAATACCACCGAAGAATTGATGCTTTTGAGTTATGGTGCTAGAAGGAAAAATTGAAAGTGCCATGGTCTGCCAAAAGAACGTACAGATCTATGTTGCAAAAAGTACAGCCAGAGTGCTCCATGGAGGCCAGGATGGCCAAACTTCAACTCTCGTACTTCAGATGTATTGTCAAGAGGGACCAGTTGCTGTGCAAGGATATCATGTTTGTTAAACTGGAGGGTCAGAGGAAAAGTGGAAGACCCCAGTGACATGGATTGGCAAAATGGCAGCATCAATGGGCTTAAACATGGCAACAATTGTGAGGTTAGCCCAGGACCAGACAGTGTTTTGTTCTGTTGTGCATAGGGTTGCTATGGGTCGGTACCAACTCAATGTCACCTAACAACAACAACAACAACAACTGAGGACACACATAGATTATCACAAACATTGTGAGAATTGCAGGAACAAAAGAAGATGAAATAAATGATTGGGGCATACTAAAAATTAGAAACTTTTGTTCATAAAAGTTTTCATCAAAAGAGTAAAAAGGGAGCCCACAAAACAGGAAAAATTTTTTTTGCAATGGCATATCAGACAAGGGACTAATTTTTAAAATCTGTCCGAAACTACAACACTTCTGTAAGAAAAAGGCAACCCAATAAAAAAAAATGGACACAGATCATGAACAGACAATTCACCAAGGAAGGCATTCAGACATTTGGGCAGCCAACAAACATATGAAAAAATATTCACGATTATTAGCCATTATTGTTCTTTGTTGTTACATGCCATCAAGTCGATTCCAATTCATGGCAACCCTGTATAGGGTTTCTGAGGAGCCACTGGTGGGCTTGAACCACCAACCTTACAGCTCAAACAGCTTTACAGTCTGGTGCATTAACCCACAGTGCCACACCAGGACTCCATTATTAGCCATTGAAGAGATACAAATTAAACAACAGTAGGATATCATCTCACACCAGCAATAACAGCAAAGACAAAAAAGCAGAGGACAGTAAATGCTACCATGGATGTGGAGAGACTGGGACTCTCCTACATTGCTAATGGTAATGTAAAATGATTCACTAACTCTGGACAATGGTATGGCACTTCCTCAGAAAGTTGCAAATAGAGATACCTTATTATCCACCTATTCCTCTACTTGGTATACATCCACAAGAAATATGAGCCAGAACATGAGTAGATATATGCACACCAAAGTTTATGGCAGCACTAGCAAACAGATGGAGACAGCCTTAGTGTCCGTCAATGGAAGAATGGATAAACAAACTTTGGTACATACACACAATGGAATACTGTGCTACTTTGAAGAATAACAAGGAAGTGTAAGCTATTGCATAACATGAATGAACCTTGAGGACATTATGCTGAGTGAAATCAGTGTGTCTCCAAAGAACAAATATTGCATAAGACCATTATTGTGAAAGCTTAAGAAAAGATGCCCATACTAAAAAGAAAAAAAAAAAATTCTTTGTTGATTATGAGGGGTGGGAGGGAGGGGGTGGTAGAGCACATTTTGGGGATAGTCATATCATGGATTGGATGTTGGGGAAGCAATAGACAATAAGGGGGAAGGAGAGTGAAGAATAAGGTAGATAGGAAAACAGGTTTGCATAGATTAAATCAAACGGAGGTAAATAGTGATGTAGAGATTAATGCTCAACTTTGGAATAACAGGGCTCTGTGATACAGGGACCAAGGCATAGCCTGTTGTTGTTGTTGTCAGGTGCCATCGAGTCGGAACCAACTCATAGCGACCCCATGCATAGCAGAACGAAACAATGTCTGATCCTGGGCCAACCTCACTACCGCTGCCACACTTGAGTCCATCAATGATGCCACCT
>NW_006408600.1:8423459-8427952 GCF_000296735.1 Chrysochloris asiatica
CATCTGAAACCTTTCCACCATGGGTGACCCTGCTGGTTATTTAAAACACCGGTGGCATAGCCCTCAGAATCACAGCAACTCAAACCACCACAGCACAACAGACAGACGAGTGGTGGCCATTTGGTTTTATGTCTATACATATAGCCTGGATGGGTTAAAAAAGGAAACTGGCAAATCAAGTCTGGCTGCTCATGAACCAGAGGACAGATGGAGGCAAATTTGATTAATCAAACAAAGTACACAGTCCACTCACATCACCAAGGTGGCTCATTTTATACCTATGCAAGTGTTTAAAATTTTTACTTTCACAATGAATTCTGCTAACATGTATAGCTAAATTACGTCATCCTATCAATATCTTCTCCCTGGAACCCTTTAGAAAAGATCTTTGATGGGAGTTACAAACACTAAGGCTGTTGTTGTTAAGTGCTGTCAAGTTGGCTTCTACTCATAATGACCTTGTATAGGATTTCTGAGGAGCAGTTGGTGAGCTTGAAATACTGACCTTGCAGTTCAATCTGGCCCTGCAGTCCAGCCCATTAATCTGCAGCACTACAGCAGGACTCCAACACTAAGGCTAGAAGAGACATATTAAATAATTCATTACACCACAGTCCACCTACTGCTCTTCTAGCCACTGTCCTTTTCATGCATGCAGGACTAATGACTTCAGACCACAAGGTCAGCAATTCAAACCTACCAGTTGTTCCTTGGAATCCCTATACAGTGTCTTATAAGTCAAAACTGACTAGACAGCACTTAACAACAACAACCAAATTGAAAATAGTCATTAACAAACAGTCCTTCAATATGGTACAGAGTCCTAAGGGTGAAGCTACTTAGCCATTAGACATTTATGTCTGCTATGGATGCTCTTTTAATATGGTCAGGTTCTTGAAAAGTTTGTTTCAATTCACCCTCTGGTTCCTGACAAAACTGAACTGAGAGACCATTCCTTTATCCTGTGTTACCAGAAATATGTTAGCTGTTCCCTGCTGCACAACCCATTAAGTCATTTCTTAATCTTCAGCTATTATTTCTCCTTCCTTACATTTGGCATTTATTTTTGCTCAAGCTTTTCCACCTTGACTAAAGGGGAAGGCACATCAGATTCTGCTGCAATGCTAGTCCACAGCCATTAATGCCACATGGTGGTGGTGATGGTGTGCCGAGGAGTCGGTTCCAATTAATTGCGACCCTGCATAGGGTTTCTGAGGCTATAAATCTTTATGGGAGTAGAAAGCCTCATCTTTCTTCCTTGGTACAGCTGGTAGTTTCAAACTACTGACCTTGAGGTTAGCAGCCCAATTTATAACCACTGCACTATCAGAACGCCTTAATGTTGGATAGTATTACTTAAGGGCATGACTAGTGGGTTATCTCAACCACTAGGCAACAAAATACTATTCACTCTTAATCCCATATTTGCCAGATGGTGGGTAGGGGGAATACAATCCATTCCATTAGCTCCATGGGAATTGTAGTACACATACTCTGGGTTATAGTTACAGTATATTGCTGAAGGATCACCCCTACTTCTGCCATCTGTAATCTCTGTTTTTCTTGCTTGCAGACAGAGAAATCCTTATTAGCATTTTGTGTCTTCAAGGGTGCAGGAGGGACGTGTCTAGATTCAGCCCATCTCTGCATTGCTGTAGCACCCCCATAACCACTTATTTCATAGACTCAGTTGATCACCTCAGGGGGGTGAACAAACATATCTACTAGCTGATTCCAGTCACCTTCTGATCCAGGATGGAGGTTCTTCTGATGGACATGCATCACATATCCTACTTTGATTCACCCCTTGAATTCCCAAAGTGTTTTCCATAGGTCCTTGCCCCATAATGATGTCCTTTTAATAGTCCAGTTTTCTACTGCCCATTTACCTGGCCAAATAGCCAGTCCATTGATCACTGTTGGTGAATACATAAAAATTCAAATATAAAGGTTCTCATCATTGTCTAATTCTTTTGCTATGATTAAGAATACAGCATATAGTTCAGGGTTTTTTCATCTACTAGTCTTAATGCAGCAGCTCTCCACATCCAATGCTGTCCATGTACCCTTAAACTGACTCATGTATATGAAACAGCCTTCTGCTGGTCAGCAGAAAGTTCTTATAGGCACTACCCATGTAGCAATGGGCTCTGGTGATTCAAAGGCAGGGCCTATGAAAAAAGAGACTTCTTGCTTCAAGTGATATGACAGTGGGTACCTCCTGGCATTCCAGAAGTAGCTTGTTCTTGTATGAATCATTTCCACTTTACTATAGAACTATTTTGCATACCACCTTCATTATTTGAGAGTTTCTCTGACATCACCCATGGCATTATGGGCATCTCAAATCTTAAGATGTCCTCTGTCTTTGAGGCAGTCTCAATCAATGCTTCCTAGTGGGCAAGTATGAGTCCTGGAATGGCACTGTAGGATAAGCACTAGACTATTCACCACAAGGTTGGTGGTCCAAACCCACCAGCCACTCCTTGGAAACTCTATAGTGTGTTGCTATGAGTTGGACCTAACTGCATGGCACTTAACAACAACAGTTGCCTTTCAAATGGCAAGTATCATGTTGGAATATCTGGAAAGTTTCTAGTACAATATTCCATGGTAGTTGTAGGGCACCATTCTCAGCTTTTTGCCATGAACTCAAGTCTGCATAAGTATGTGTGGCAGATACTTCTGTGTGTGACAAAATATGTCTGAATGTGGATTATACGGTCTGAAGGCAAGGAGCGTGAGATTGCTTTCTGCAACTCAGACATGGCCTACTTTTGCTAAGGACCCTATTCAAACAACAGAGACTTTCTTTACCATAGGATATGTGTGCAATCAAAATGGGTGAAAGGGACGAGGGAAAAAGTGTTAATTCTCTGTGTTTATATCTTATGTAGTTTTGACTTTTGGAATCATGTTAATGTTTTGCATTCCAAAATGAATGAAGGAATGAAAACAACAGAGATTAATAAGAAAAAAACAAAGCCCTAAAAGAAAATACAGACATAAGTTAACCTAATTATATTTCAAATGAATACATATATGTGAGGGGGCAATGAAAAAAATCATTGTTTTTTTAATTCTAATTTACCACAAAATGTTTAAAGTCCATGAATAACACAGTATTATACTACATACCCAAAGACTAAAAAATATTTTAAGAAACCAATAATTAACCCAATATTAAACTCTGGAGTCCCAGTGTCATGCTGTAGGATAAGTACTGGATTGTTATCAAAAAGGTCAGTGGTTCAAACCCAACAGCCACTCCTTGAAAACCCTATACATGGTCGCTATGAATTAAAACCAACTTGACAGCTCTTACCAACATCATTAAACTAACCAATTTTAAAGAAAACAATTATTTCTGTTTTTTTTTTTTTTTTTTTTTTTTTTCTCCCATAAAAAAAAAAAAAAAAAAGCCCTAGAATGTTGTTGTTAAGTTCCATCGTTCCAAAGTACAATGACCCTGTTACATTGTGAACCACAAGGTTGGCAGTTCAAACCCACCAGCTGCTTCTCAGAATTCCTATACAGAGTTACTGTGAGTTGGAACTGACTCAACAGACTTAACAACAGCAATAAATGAATGGGGAGTCCAATGCGGTGCTGTTGGATAAGTACTGGACCAAAAGATAGGCTTGAACTGCAAGGTTGGCTTTTCAAACTCATCATTTGCTCCTCAGAAACGAACTCAATAACACTTAACAATAATAACAATAAATGTAGAATTGTATAGTTAGAAAACCACCTTTACTGTCCCATCACAATAATGAATAGTTCAGACACGAATCATTGAATGTTTAAAACTAGTGGGTGAGTTGTTGTTGTTAAGTGCCAATGAGTCGATTCTGACCCATAGCGACCCTGAATAGGGTTTCCGAGGAGCGGCTGGTGAGTTTGAACCGCCAAACTTGCAGTTCAAACAGCTTTACAGATGCTAAATTGGATACCTACATATTCTAATGAGTCAGCACCAGCTTGACAGCTTTTAACAACATCTTTAAACTAAATAAGGACACAAAGAACAACAACAAAAAACTATTCCTAGAATGTTGTTGTTAAGCTCTGTCAGTTGCAACTCATAGCGACCCTATTGCACCGTGAACCACAAGGTCAGCATTTCAAATTAACAACATATTTTAATGAATCCCCCACAAAGTGCTTATCATAACAAATGAAAATATAATAATTTGACATAAATTACTGGGAAATCATCACTTTACTCAAATTATCAGAGTTCATTTTACCAGCAATGCTGAAAAGCACTTTTGAAGTACTGAGAAGGACATCACATCACTTTTGTAGAATTCTTGCCAAATATGTGTAAACTCAACCTATTAAGATGCATTATTGTTGTTGTTGTTAAATGCCGTCGAGTCGGTTCCGACCCATAGCGACCCTGTACAGGGTTTCCAAGGGTGTAAATCCTTATGGGAGTAGAAAGCCTCATCGTTCTCCCGCAGAGCAGCTGGTAGTTTCGAACCCGCTGA
>NW_006408600.1:8428116-8438324 GCF_000296735.1 Chrysochloris asiatica
GCTGACCTTAAGGTTCGCAGCCCGATTCGTAACCACTACGCTACCAGAGCTCCTTATTTAGATAAACTAAAATTGGGAGAAACTTGAAGTAATACATGGACCATAATCTTAAAAAGAATATCAAAGTGTGGAAAGACACTGAGGAATTGTTACAGTTTCAAGATACATAAAGAGGCATGAAATGTGTGATTTTTAAACAGATTTTTAATCAAGTTTTTTTCTTACAAAGACATTATTGGGACAATTTTCTGAAAATGAACAAGGTTTATGGATTTGATTGTAGTATTGTATCACTATTAACTTGATCATTTTAATGTGGTTATGTAAGAGAATGTTCTTTCTTCAGAAACTATACACTGAAGTACTTAGGATTGAAAGAACAACATAGCTACAATGTACTTTAAAATGTTCAGGAATATTAATTAGCACACACACACACACACTGAAAGAATAAATGTGATAAAAGCAAATGTGGTAAAATGTTGACTACTGGGATATCTGGAGGAAGTTCTTTGTATTTTTCTTGAAATCTTTTCTGTTAAGATTAAGAAAATTTCAAAGTAAAAAGGTACAAGAAATACTTACTTTTTAAGTACCTAGCTTGGTGCCTTATACACAGTAAATAATACATTGTGTCATCCTAAAATGCCAAGAAAAGGGGAAAAAATATTTAAAAGTAATAATCTAATTAAATTATAGTGATATAAAGGTATATACACTAGAAAATCCCTTTAAAAGATTTAAAATGTTTGTTTTTGAAAAACAAGAAAAGGTGTGGATAGAGGAGTTAAGAGAAAAAAAAAATCTCTTTTTGGCAACAAGATTTATTGAAATTTTTGATATTTAGTTTCAACAATGTGTGTTTTGTTGTTGGTTAAAACAAAACAAAAAAATAGTGGTAACCAGAGATTTGAAAGGTATGACCTCTGGGACAAATCTAGTGTTTTTGTATATAAAGTTTTATTGGACTACATTTTATTGATGGTTGCTAACTTTTTAAAGTATTGAAGAGCAGAGATGTCAGCTTGAGGATTAAGGTGTGCCTGACCTAGGCCATTGTGTTTTCAATAGCCTCATATGGGTGCAAAAGCTGGACAGTGAATAAGGAGGATCGTAGAAGAATTGATGCCTTTGAGTTGTGGTGTTGGAGGAGAATACTGAAAGTGCCATGGACTGCCAAAAGAACCAATAGATCTGTTTTGGAAGAAGTGCAGCCAGAGTGCTCCTTGGAGGCCAGGATGGCTAAGCTTCGTCTCTCATACTTTGGACATATTGTCCAGAGGAAACAATCGCTGGAGAAGGATGTCATGCTGGGTAAGGTGGAGGGTCAGAGAAAAAGAGGAAGACCCCTAATGAGATGGATTGGCCAGGTGGCATCATTGATGTACTCAAGTGTGGCAGCGGTAGTGAGGTTGGCCCAGGATTGGACATTGTTTCGTTTTGCTGTGCATGGGGTCACTATGAGTCGGTTCCTACTTGATGGCACCTGACAACAACAACAACATCTTTCTGTACTTGAAAAATAGAATAATTGTGACAGAGATTGTGTGGCTCAAAAAAGCCTACACTACTTACTATGTGACCCTTTATAGTAAACATCTGTCCCGTCATCTAATCTACAATATTATAAAGTTAGTTATTATAAGATAATGTATCAAAGTAAAAGGACTAGTAGGATTATGTTAACTAAATCTATCATGCTTTCTATAAAAAACATTACGGAATTCTGGGGTGGTGCTGTAAGATAGATAAGCACCAGAATGCAAAGTAGATTTGAACTGCGAAGTTGGTGGTTCAAATTCACCAGCTGCTGTTTGGAAACCTTATACAGGGTCGCTATGAGTCAGAACCAACTCGATGACACTTAACAACAACATGATAAGCATTAACAAAAAGTGACTCATTCAATTTGCATTTTGTTGGGTGATGAAGTCAGCATTTTCAAATCTTTTTTCCATGGAATATTTGTCTCTGCGGAAATATTCTTTAAAAGGTTATTTAGTTAAACAAGTTTGAAATATGCTTCCTTCCGGAAAACTCCTTCCTATTGCTATGCGAGCATTAAATGACCTAAGCAGCTAGACTTCCCATTTTCTTTCTGGGAATTGGGAATTGGTGTATTCCTCCTCTGGAGAAGCCTGGCTGATAGAGTGGTTAAGTACTCAGCTCATAATTGAAAGGTTGTTGGTTCAAGCCTACCAGCTGCTCCACAGGAGAAAGGTGGAAATTTACTATTATTAAGATTGCTGCCATGGAAACTCTATGGCACAGTTCTACTCAGCAGAGTTGTTATGAGTTGGAATTGACTCGATGGAAATAAATTTGCATTTGTAATCTAGTTAGAAATAAAACATGTGCAGATTGTGTTTTGTTGGTTTTTAAAGAATAAAAAAAAAAGAGATGTATCATTTTTGTTGTTGTTTCACACAAAAGGGAGATCATACAATACATATTATTTTGTACCTTGAATTTTACATTTAAATGTGTACTTCTGAGACTTTTAATAATAGTGTGTTTTGGTGGGGTTTTTTTTTTCCTATGATGGCTGCATTTTGGTGGCTATCCCCAAAAGTTATTTAACTAATCCCCTGTAGATGGCAAAGTTGATATGTATATATGATTGAAACCCACAAGCCACTTCTCTGAAAGCCAATACAAAATTGTTATGAGTTGAAACAAACTAGACAGCACTCAACAACAACAATGGTACTGTGGGATAAACACTGGAGAAAGATGGGCTGTCTGACCCTGTAAAGATTTACAATCTTGGAAACCTTACGAAACAATTGCACTCTGCTCTAAAGTGTTGCTTTTGTGGTTTTGTTTTATATGATATTTATAACGTCAAATTTATTTTTTAAATATAGTATGGAGTGCGGTGCTGTGGGTTACTGAGCCAGACTGCAAAGACGTTTGAACTGCAAGGTCGGTAGTTCAAGCTCATCAGCTGCTCCTTGGAAACCCTATACAGGGTCGCTATGAGTCGCAACTGACTCGACAGCACTTAACAACAACAACAACAACATTGAGTTCAATGAACTAAAAAATTGAGTAGCATTAGTCAACGGCATTTAACAACAACAATATACAGAGAAAGTATATTGGAAAAGTTCTGTCAGTGTTGTTTTTATCATTGTTTGAATTTGTTTGCTAGAGTTAAGTGACCAGGGATTTGAAACATATCCAAATGACCTCCAACTGTTTTCCTGTTTGTAAGGTAATAATTCTGCTGAGTATTTTAGATTTATCTCAGGGGTATCATGTTTACATTAACTACAGGTTAACAATGAGAGGTGTTTTGGTTTTGTTTTTTAAAGTAATAGAAAGAAGCAGGGGCAGGGCTAGGACTATTGTGATTTTACAATGGACCTCTTTTCTAGCAGCCCTTCTGGTTTTTGAAAGAAAATTCGTCTCTTCCAGAATTAAGGAATTTTGGAATTTTGGAGTCTAAAGCTAACTAAATGCATTTATATGTGTGTGATGCATACTGTAGGTATAATTAGAATTCACATCTAACAGAGATTGTGAAGTTTTATAGCTATTGAAAAGTTATTATCTCTTTTGGGAAGAACTGAGGTATTCTCTTATCTAAGGGTTGTTGTGTGGGGCTTCTGAGGAAGGGCTGATGGGTTTGAACTGCCTACCTTGTAGTTAGCAACCCAATGCTTATCCACACCAGGAATCTATATCTAAAGATGGGAAGAAACAAATAATGCCTTACTGTTTCTTTGTGTACTGTTGAGTGTTTGATTTCCTGGATAAAATTGGTTTGATGGTTTTTAATTTTTTTTAAACTGACTGAAAATGGACTGGAATTCCATATTTACAACTGTCAAACCAGTCACAGTAAACACATTGGGAAGGTATGAATGCTCATTAAGCTGGTTTTCCTGCTATTTAATTTAAATGACATGTTCATTACTAAATTTCTTTTAACCCTTCTTCCTTATTCCCAGCTGAAAAACTGCTTCCACCCCCAACATTCATTATTTTAATAGTAATCATGATTACAAACACACCTAATTCTCCTGGATTGTTCCCTAAAACTGTTGCGTTTCTAAGTGTGGAGTAGGTTCTGACTCATAGCAATTCTGTATCAGGTTTCCAAGGCTGTAAATCCTTGTGGGAACAGAAAGCCTCATCTGTGGAACAGCTTGATGGAGTGGAACCACTGACCTTGTTATTCACAGTCCAGCACTTAATCCTATAAATAAGGGAGCTCCCTTATTTAATTATAAAATGATTTGTTTTATATGTTCCATTCAGAAAAGACTATGTGCTTTACATTCTCTTTGGTATTGAAAGGGGGTATAAAAATGTAAAGTATGTCTGGGGCTCCTTGTGTACTTATAATTGAGTATAAATAAGCACATGCAAAACAAATGAGGAATAATGACAAATAAAGAAAAATTGAGAGGCGAAAATAATTGTGACTCAGAAACCTCAAAAGTCTTTCAAGTATGAGATAAGACCCAAAAGATGAGCAGAGTATGAATTACTAGAGAGAAGGGCAAGAAAAGTGTATTTGGTGTGAGAGGTGCTTTTTGAAGAATATATTACTTAAAATCATAGTTAGTGTTAGGAAATTAGCAAAAATTCCTATCAGAAATGGAGAAGTAGAACTTGAATGCAACAGGCATTTGTTCAGTTTCTCCCTGACAGTCATATATTTTCTTTCTGTTGCCCACCTTCTGTTAAGAATATATTCCTTAAAATCATAGTTAAGTGTTAGGAAATGAAGCAAAATCTGCTATTAGACATGGAGAAGTGAAACTTCAATGCAATGGATGTTTGTTCAGTTTCTAAAGTTTTCCTTGACAAGTTTATGTCTTTCCCATTCTTAGCTATGAGGTTTGGGTGTATTTATCTTCACTTAAATTGATAAAGCCATTTATATGATTGTTGTTGTTGTTGTTAAGTGTCCTCGAGTTGTTTCCTACCCATAGCGACCCTGTACCGGGTTTCCGAGGGTGTAAATCTTTACGGGAGTAGAAAGCCTCATCTTTCTCCTGCGGAGCGACTGGTAGTTTTGAACCGCTGACCTTAAGGTACACAGCCCAATTCGTAACCACTACGCTACCAGAGCTCCTTATTTATATGATTAAATGCATTTATATTTAAATTGATTAAATACTTTTATATCATCTGCTTCTTCTCCATGATTAGAAAAGAGCAGGTAAAATAATCAAATTAGAGTCAATGAACTGTGAAGAGATTTTCTGGGGTTATGGGAAATAGTATCTTTTTTGTTTATAAATAAGACCTGCAACTTTGCCATTTTCCTATCTCTAGAGAAGAGCTCTGGGATGCCAGAGAAAGGTAGGTAGAACGTGAGGATCAAGATGATACTTCAGAAGACATGGGGGAGAGCAATAAGAATGCTTTACTGTGAATGCCAGAGTTATGGAAAGTGGTCTCACTCTCTTTGTCTTTAGGCCCATAAGATCCACATTCAGACACAATTTGGGGGGTGTCTGCCATATGTGCTTATGCATTCTGGAGCTTATGGCAAAAAACAGAATGCTGCCTTATGATGACCATTGGGATTCTGGACTAGAAAATTTCCAGATACTGCAACATGATACATACCATATGAAAAGCAATTACTTGCCTGATATTGGGCTTTTTTTTTATAGCCTCATATGCATGTGGAAGTTGAACAATGAATAAGGAAGATCATAGAGGAATTAGTGCATCTGAGTTATGGTGCTGGCAAAGAATATTAAAGGTACTATGGACTTCAAGAAGAACAAACAAAGTTGTGCTAGAAAAAGTACAACCAGACTGCTCCTGAGAAGTCTAGAAGGTCAAACTTCATCTCTTATACTTTGGACATATTATCAGGAGGGTCCAGTCCCTGGAGAAGGACTTCATGCTTGGTAAAGTGGAGGGACAGTGAAAAAGATGGACACCCCAAAGAGATGGATTGGCATAGCAGCAGCATCAATGGACTCAAGCGTAGCAGCAATTGTAAGGATGGCACAGAACTGGGCTATGTTTTGTTCTGTGTATATAAGGTGGCTATGAGCTGGAACTGGCTCAACACTTAACAACAACAACATTGGGCTTTGCTTGGCACTGCCTCAATGACAGAAGGACATAAAATCAAAATGAGACCTGAAATACCCAGACTGATAATGGGTGATGTCCGAGAAATACTCGAATAAGGAAGGCAATGCCCCAAAGAGTTACATGATATAAGGGAAATGGTTCATACAGGAACAAGCTACAGGAGAATGCAGGGAGGCACTCATCATATCCATGAGCAGGTAGTCTCCTTTCCTATAGGTCCCACCCTAGAACCACCTGAAAAGCTGCTGCAGCCCATTGCCACAGTAACAATGCCTTAGGAACAATTTTCCACTGACCAGTAAAAGGCTTCTTGGTTCACAGATGGCAGATCCAGGGTATATGGGCAACATTTGATGTGGACAGCTGCTGCATGAAGACCAGCAGATGGAAAGACCCTGATTTATGAAGGTAAGAAACAAGTCAGCTCAATGGGCTGAACTGCATGTTGTCTTCCTAGCTGTGATGGAGGAATTGGACGATGTGAGAGTCTAAATTTTTGGATTTTTAGTGACTCCTGGGTAGTGGCCAATGACCTAACTATATGGTCAAACAAATGGGAAATTAAAAACTGGACTATTAAAGGGGTATCCATGTAGGGCAAGGACACATGCCTTTATGAGTGTGTTCTCACACTCAAAATGAGGGTGGCAAAAGGAGGATTACCACTGTCCTACATTCCCTGGTGGGGTCTGGGGAAGAGGACGTGGAGGAGGCTGCTTGTGCAATAGTTCTTACCCTCATCACCTGATTTTGCTTTTTTCCTGCCAGATGCTGAAGTCCTAGGATCCAGAATTCAGCTATGTGTCCCAGAAGCAGAGTGGTCACTCTGCAAGAGACTCTAGCTATAACTCTGAACCCTAATTCTGTATGCCAGAATTCTCAAGGACCTGAAGGTATGGATTATACCTTCTTCCCATCTGGCATACTTGGGATTGTCAGTGAATTGCCTGGTGGTCAAGATAGTTCACAAAGGTTATATTTATGTAACCTTGTTGTTGTGCTGATAAGTGGTGTTGAGTCAGTTCCAACATATAAAGACTCTGAGGGGTGGCTGGTGAGTCTGAACCACCAACCTTACATTTCAAACTGACCTGCGGTCCAGCACATTATTCTGCAGTGCCATATCATATCCAGTATGAATTGGAGTGGACTGAGGGGAAGAACTTGCTAGACTGCTTTGCTACTAGCAATCTGGACTAGCAAAGCAACCGAACCTGATGTCTCTTTCCAAGCTGGAAAGATTTGGCTAAAAGTAAACGATAAATGGGAGGAGGAGAAATAATAGCTGAAGGTAAAAATATGAGTAAATGGATTATACAGTGAGGACAATCTAACATTATGCAGCTCTCTTGAGAGAGACTCAGCAACGGAATAATCTCTCAATAATGTTTTTTTCAGGACCAAGAAAGATAATGATTAATCAGACGTTTGGAGAATCTGACTAGGTTAAATGGACACAAACAGCAGACATGAATGGCTGGTACATGAATAACCTCTTCCTTAGAGCACTTTACCATAGTGAAGGACTAATTGTTAAAGACTGATTTGGACTGGTAAATTATTGGAGGGGAGAGTTGGAGCCTTCAAATATGAAAGAGCAAATAGCTAGAAGAGCCAGGGGGCGGTCTGCAGGGCTGCTAATTATTTATCAAAGTTCCTTTAAGCAAATTTCTCCATTTTGTGTTTTGTGATATACTGTACATTTTAGCCTCTATGCCAGTGATTATGGACCCATTTTGAAATGAATTGCTAAGAAGTAAAGATTAAGGTTGCTGGTGTGGCACTGTGGATTAATGTGCTGGACTGCAAAGTTGGTTTGAACTGTAAGGGCAGCAGTTCAAGCTCACCAGTTGCTCCTTCTAAACCGTATACAGGGTCACTATGGGTTGGAACAGACTCGACAACACCTAACAGCAGCAGCAAAGAGTAAAGATACAGTGGAACAAAATTTTGAGGATACCCCTACCTTAGTAGAGGATATCATGCAAGTCACTACCCTTTAGGACATGGTCTGACTCCAATTTATAAGACTGCTTTTGAAAAGCTTACTCTCTTGCCCTGGATCTTGCATCTAACTCATTATGTCTGACCTCCAGTATGTGAGATTTTCGGCCCATCACCTGAACAGATTCACCAACTCTCACAGCCTTGTGCATCAACAGCCTGTCATCTGATCTGCTGATTTAAGTTTCTCAGCTCCTGAGACTACATAGGAGAAGATTCCTCCAGACTGATCTCTGAACTACAGATTTAGGACTTACCAGCTTCCACAATTGCAGAAGCCATTTCTTTTGACAATTGTATTTTGTGAGACATTACAGCTTGTTGCAGGACCCTGGACCTTGAGGGAAGAGAGAAATAATGATTAATATCAAGGACTCTGGAGGGGCATAACATGTTGGAGAAATTGAACAGTTGCTATGTCTTTAACCTCCAACCCATAGGAACCAGTCTTGTCTTGATTTTTATTTATAAATAAATTATTCATGCAAGCTCCTTTACTTCCTCATTTCTTCCATTCACTTTAGCTTTTCTATGGCTCCTAGCAAGTTTCAGAGTCTCTTCTGACATCCATTTTGGTCTTCTGTTTCTTTCCTTTCCTGTAGATGTATGGATATTATCCTATAACAGAAAGCATGGAACTTTAAGATAGATCTTGAAATTATCCTTTGGATGAAGAGTGGGATGTCACAATTTTTTGTTCCTTAAATAGTAAACCATATGTTTGTCTGATTCAAAATGGCCAATATGAGCCCATTTCACCACACTAATGCCTAGCATATCAACCTTTATGTGTTCCTGTTCATTTCTGACAACTTCCATTTTTTTCTATATTTATATTTTGTACATTCCACATTTCAATTATTAATAGATAGTTACAACTGTTTGTTCTCATTTAGAATTGTGCCACATCAGCAAATGAAGGTCCTGGAAAGTCTAACTCCATCCATGTCAGTAAAGTCAGCTCTACTTTGAGGAGGGAGCTCCTCCCCAGTCCTATTTTGAGTGCCTTCCAATCTGAGAGGCTCACTTCTAGCACTATATCTGACATATTCTGCTACTGTTCATAAGGTTTTCAGTGGCTTACCACTGAGAAGTGACCCACTTCTCTTTCTTCCTATTCAGTTTTGGTCTGGAAGCTACACTGAAACCTGTCCACCATGGGTTATCCGGCTGATATTTAAAATACCAGTGGCATAGCTTTAAGCATCATAGCAACACACACAAGTTAACACAGTAGAACAGACTGACAGATGAGTGGTAGATGTCTCATTATCAACATCAAAATAGTTGCTCAAAAGCAAATATTTGTTTCTCATATAGCCTTTTTATTTGGAACAATTTTTTTATTTGTAAAAATAATTGCAAAGATAGTTCAGATACTTCTCACTCCATTTCCCGTAATGATAATTTTTATATAATTTGTACATTTGTCAAAACTAAGAAACCAACATTGGCACATTAACATTAACTAAACTCCAGAGTTTATTTTGATTTTACTGATTTTTTCCATTAATGTCTTTTTCAGTCCTGAAATTCAATCTTGGATACCACATGGTACTTATTCTCATATTACTTGATTTCTTGGCAACATTTGATTCTGTACACCTGTCCTATTTATGTATTACTGAACTGTCAATAATAGTCATGTGTCCTTCAGTGTATTCCTTTGATAAGTACATTCTGATATCACAAATTTCTATCTATCTCTCCATCTTTCATCTTGTACTGTTTCCATTTGAAGAATATGAAAGGCAGAGGGAAAGATAAAGGTCAGTGTAGAAAAGGAAACATAGCAAACATAGTAATTATCCATAAAAGTTGTATGTTTATGGAATCAGTCCTGTTGCATTTAATCATGTTACATCAAATTAAATGTAAGTATTGTAGGATCAAGATTGACATCGAAATTTAAAGAGACAGTATAGACATAAAACCAAACGGACACACTCGTCTGTCTGTCGTGCTGTGGAGGTTTGAGTTGCTGTGATTCTGAGGGCTATGCCACCGGTGTTTTAAATAACCAGCAGGGTCACCCATGGTGGAAAGGTTTCAGATGAGCTACAAAACAAAGACAGGCTAGGAAGAAAGAGTGACAAACTACTTCCGAATCGCTAGTCACTGAAAACTCTATG
>NW_006408600.1:8442780-8444207 GCF_000296735.1 Chrysochloris asiatica
CAGAAGAACAAATAAATCTGTGTTGAAAGATGTACAGCTAGAATACTCCTTAAAGGCCAGGATGGGGAGGTTTTCTCTCATTCTTCAGACATACTATCAGGAGGGATATCATGGTTGGTAAAGTGAGGTGTCAGCAATAAAGAAGAAAATCCCCAACAAGATGGACTGGCACAGCAGCAGTTCCAATGGTCTCAAACAGAACAACAATTGTGAGGATGGCACAGGACCAGACAGTGTTTCATTCTGTTGTGCTTACGATAGCTGTGAGTCAAAACTGACTTGAGAACACCTAACAACAACAACAATAAGATAAACTCACAGAACAAGTCCTGCATTTTCTTCCAGAGACATTATCTCCTCCATTTCACCATTCTTTGGTGAACACTTTGAGTTTGATAATTTTCTCCCTCAATCTTTGGATAAATCAAATGTCTTCAACACATGATGGGTTTGAAATGACTCACACATCTCTAGACTGTGTGGTTGGGAGGCTGTGACGGTAGTAGAGTGTAGAATCCAAGACACTAATCTGTATACTGTATAATGTGACTCAACTGTCACTTAGTCATTTCCGGAAAAAAAATTGAGAATAAGAAACCAATGTAATGGGATGCTAATAAATTACATTTATCGAATATAGATTATTATTCTTGATTCTGACAGTATGTCCTTCTTACATTTTACTACAATGTCTTTCATTTGGTGAAATGTTGCCTTCAAAAGGTATTTAAAAATAAAATTATCCTTACTTGATAAAACAGAATGTAGGGAAACGTATGTCTATGTTTGTTTATGTGTGTATGTCTACAGCGCAACTGAAAGGTTTTTACAGGGTTTGCAGGATATGGGAGTCCTTCCCCTTTTCTAGTAAATGGCTGGAAAGCTGTTTTAATTCTGTGAAGGTCCTTTATAACCTAAGAACACCCGGCAAGTAAAAGTGTGTATTAGATAGCAAACATTTGGAGACATTAACAGAGCAGGGCTCAATGGAGAAGGGAAGTGTTCCGGACATGAAAGCAGCCATTTTAGATGACAAGAAACTTTCCAAATCTTGTATTTTATAGATCTAAGTGGTAGTTGTATGATTTTTAGGGATAACTAGAGTTCTTAGAATAGTGTTGTTAGGATTGTATGCTGTGTAGTTGCAAAGAAAACCCTGAATTTAGACTTATTCTTAAGAGACCAGCATAGGATCCTAGCAGAGTCCAGCATTATGTTACTCAATTGGAGTTTCCTCCTGTAGCCCTTCTATCAGACCTAATACTCCAGGGAAAGAGAGAGTAGATAGTTCCACATAAAATAAATGATTGCTTATCTTTGAATTATAAGTAAGACATTTAACATTCCTAATAATATAATAATTGGAGCTCTGGTAGCGTAGTGGCTACGAATCGGGCTGCGAACCTTAAGGTCAGCGGTTCAAAACT
>NW_006408600.1:8444522-8447706 GCF_000296735.1 Chrysochloris asiatica
CTGCCTGGTCTTGCACCATCTTCACAATTGCTGCTATGTCTGAGCCCATTGTTGCAACCACTGTGTCAATTCATCTTATTGAAGTTCATCCTCTTGTGCACTGACCTTCTATTTTACAAATCATGATGTCCTCTTCCAGAGACTAGTCCCTCCTGAAAACATGTCTAAAGTCTATAAGTCAAGGTCTTACCAACCTTAGGAGTATTATGCTGTGTGTTTTGTAAGACATATTTGTTTGTTCTTCTGGTAGTTCATGATATATTCAATATTCTTAACTAACATCCCAGTTCAAAGGCACCAATGCTTTGGCTTTTCTTATTTATTATACAGCTTTCACATGTGTATGAGGTGGTTGAAAATACCATGGCCTGCACCAGGTGAACCTTGGTTCTCAAAGTGAAATTCTTTGCTCTTTTGCAGCAGATTTTCCCAGTGCAATACATCATTTAATTTCCTGTTTCCATGGGCATGGAATGTGGATGTAAACAAATTGAAAGCCTTGACAACGTCAATCCTTTCTCTATTTATCATGATTTTGTTTTGAGGACTTTTGTTTTCTCCTTTTTTTGAGGTATAATTCATATTGAAAGCTATCATCTTTGGTATTCTTCAGTAAGTTCTTGTCATATTCACTTCCAGCAAGCAAGGTAGTGTCATCTGTATATCACAGGTTGTTAATGAGCCTTCCTCCAATTCTGATATTGCATACTTCTTTATGTATCTTAGCTTCTCAGATTATTTGCTCAACATACAATTACAATTTAAATAAGTATGGTGAAAGGATGCAATTTTGACACACATCTTTCCTGATTTTAAATCATTCTGTATCCCTTTGTTCTGTTTGAATGGCTACTTCTTTGTCTATGTGCAGATTCTATGTGAGCATATTGAAGTGTTCTGGAATTCCTATTCTTCACAATATTATACACAATTTTGTTATGACATACAGTCGAATGCCTTTGCATAGTCATAAAATCCACATAAACATCTTTCTGGTATGCTGTGCGTTAAGATCTATCTGACATCAGCAGTGATATCACTCATTCCACATCTTCTGATTCTGGTTTGAATTTCTGGCAGGTCTCTGCCAATGTATTGCTGCCACTGATTTTGAATTACCAGTTCAAAATTTTACTTGCATGAGATTTTAATGATATTCTTTGATAATTTCCACATTGTATTGAACCTTTTATTTGAATGAATCTTTATGCACAAATATGGGTCTCTATCAGGAGTCCTGGTGTGGCACTATGGGTTAATGCACCAGACTGCAAAGTCATTTGAACTGCAAGGTCAGTGGTTCAAGCTCACAAGCTGCTCCTTGGAAACCCCATACAGAGTCACTATTGTTGGAATCGACTCGATGACACTTTAACAACAACAACAACATCAGTTGATTCACCAGGCATATTTTCTAAATTTCCTGACATTGTCAATATGTAAAAACAAATTAAACCCATTGTCATCAAGTCCAAAGAATCTGAAATTTTAAAAAAGGGGACAGAAAAGTGGGACAAGGTAGAAAAAGAATTGTATAGTCTCTTTGTTACAACTTGCTCAGAATGTCCCCTCCCCCTTCCTTCCAGTAACACAGATTAAGATATCTGGGAGGTGCAAAGTGTTTGTGCTTGACTATTAAAGCAAAGATTAACTGTCCGAATCCGCCCAGTAGAGTCATTAAAAAAAAAAAAAGTACTGGTGAATACACCCAAGAAAACACTATGGAGGAACTTCCAGTATGATGGCAGACTAGACAGATGCACTACATAGACCCTCTCTAACAAAGATATGAGAGATCAAATAAAATAAACACAGATGAAAATCTGAGAACCCTGAACTTCAGGAAGTTAGAGAGGGGGATCAAGTGTTTGCTTGGAGGAGAAGCTGAGGAAGGTGAGAGAAGGAGACTGGTGAACAGCTGGCCAAATGCAGCATGACCATCTTGAGCCTTTTTGAGCAACAGCAAGTTTGACAACCGCAGATGACCTGTCAGAGAAGAGTCACACAGACAAGTAGAAAGGTGCAATTTCTTCTTTTATTCCACATGGCCTTGAGGGGTGGTCAGCTTTCACACTCATTTACCCCCAGCACAGCCTCTGCTCTCTGAGAGTTTAGAGCCACGTGGTTTGGAGTCAAGTCATTGTGAGACAGGGGCCAGCTGTAATGGGGTGCCTGGATTCAGGTGGGCTTGACTTAGTACCTACAGAAACCAAAGAGCTACCAGACCAATATTTAATTAGTCACCTTGCCCCTCACTGCCTTATAATCTTAACAGAACCGACACTAACTCTGTCGAGGGCCAAGAACTACTTCCTGATTAAGTGTCCTGAACATAGATAACACTGAGGACAATAGAGACTCCATCTAGGGCCAGGAGCCAAGCTGTCACATCCTGTCCACACCCACCTTCTGACCTCCTTGGCTTGCAGGAAACCCCCAGAGTTTTCTCCTCTTCAGGTCCAACAGCTACATATTTTCTGTTTTGTTTTGTTTTCCCTTTGTTGTCTGTTCTTTTTCCTCCTCCTTCTTCTCTTTTATTCCCTTGAATTTTATCCTTTCTAGTTCTAATTTTTATTTTCCTTCTGTCTCTTATTTCCCCTCTTCTCCCCGTGCCTTTGAGCATTCATTACTACGTTCTACTCTCTTTATCATTTTATCTCCTCTTTCCCTGGCTTTTCCAAGGGTCTTTTATTTTTTTTCTTCTTTTTATTTCCTCTCTTATTTTTCTCTTTTATAGTTCCATTTTCTTATCCCTCTTTTGACTTTATAGTTGTTATGTTCTTTTTTTTTTTCTCATTACTGCCTATTTTTATTTTTTTGTCTTTTTCATTGTTGCTTCCTTTTTTTTTTATTATTATTCTATTTGTTTTCTTGTGTGTGTGGGTGGGTAGGGAGTATTTCTCTGTTTCCCACAACTGAACTCACTGTGCTGATCTAATACCAGCTCCTATACCACTGTATCAATGATAGACAGCAGCCACCACCAGCCCAAACCACCTTAAACTTGAGTGTGCAAACATTGAACTAGAACAGTTGCTCATGCTTCCATTCTCCAACTACACCCACAGAAGACAGTTGGTGAGACCTTAACAACACAGTAACATATAATCATCAATTAAATATAAATGCAACTGTCCCACAATGCCCTGTAGACAACAGACAATTTTAGCTCACAAAAAGAAAC
>NW_006408600.1:8448271-8455171 GCF_000296735.1 Chrysochloris asiatica
GGAGCTCTAGTAGCATAGTGGTTATGAATCGGGCTACTAATCTCACAGTCAGCAGTTCAAAACTACCAGTTGTTCCATGAGAGAAAGTTGCAGCTTTCTGCTCCCTTAAAGATTTACAGCCTTGGAAACCCTTTAAGGGGTCACTATGAGTCAGAACTGACTCCATGGCACATAACCACCACCACCAACAACATCATGAAAGATAGAAGACAAACATACAAGAAGCTGAACAAACCACTATAGGATTTTTGTTGTTGTAAGGTGTCAATGAGTTGGTTCCAACGCAAACGGAGTCTAGGTAGGACAAAATGAAACAGTGCCTATTCCTGAGCCATCCTCACAATTGTTGCTATGCTTGAGCCTATTGTTGCTGCCATTGTGACAATCCATCATTTTAGGGGTCTCCTTCTTCTTTGCTCTCCCTCTACATTACCAAGCATGATATACTTTCCAGGGACTGGCCCTCCTGAAAATACGTCCAAAGTGTGAGAGTCAAAATCTGGCCATCTAGGCTTTTAAAGAGCATTTGGGCTGTACTTCTTCCAACACGGATTTGCTTGTTCTTCTTTAAGTCCCTGATACTTTCTCCCACAGAACAGCTGGTAGTTTCGAACTACTGACCTTGCAATTCACAGCCCGAGTCATAACCACTATGCTACCAGAGCTCCTTGAGTGAAATTAGTCAGTCTCAAAAGGACAAATATTATTGGAAACTAATGTTGTGAAAGGAGTCCTAGTGTGATGCTGTGGGTTAATGCACTGGATTTATAGTAGGTTTGAACCACAAGGTCATTGGTTCAAGCTCACCAGCCACTCCTTGGAAACCTTATATGGTGTCGCTATGGGTTGGAACCAACTCGATGGCACTTAACAACAACAATATTGTAAGAAGTTAAGAGAAGATTTTATTGATAAAAGAAACAACCTATGATGGTTGTGGAGTGTGAGGGGAATATTCATGAGCTAAAGGGTAGGCACGTGTTAACATGGGTTACAGGGCAGGAAATATACAACAAGAGGGAGATTAGCAGAGAAAAGATGCAGGTAGTGGGAGACAGATTGAAGAATGCAATAGTTAAAGTGAATAGAGGTAAATACTGTTAAATGTAGGTACATGGAGGGGATCAATCATTGTAATGAAGCAAAGTACATCATTTGTTGAATGTTAAACTGATAATCTGCTTTGTAAACCTTCAGGCCATTCATAAGAAAGGTTTTATGAAAAAGAAAACCCTATGGGACAGATCTATGCAGTTACACATGAGATCACAAATCAGAATTGACTTGATGGCAATCCGTTTGGTATATTTAGGAAGCTAACATTAAAACATCTAGGATAACTCAGGGTGTAATTTGTAGTGGTTGTTGTGTGCAGTCCCATAAGTTCTGACTCATAGCAACTCTGTATAGCGTTTCCAAAAAGCAGCTGGCAACTTTGAACTGCTGACTTTGTGGTTAGCAGTCCACTGCTTACTTTAGTACCTCAAACTGCCTTGAGTTAATCACCATGACCATTTATCATCATGGTACCAATCTTGCCTAACTAGAATATGTCATCTTTTACAACATTAAATTTGGACAGGTGATTTATTGCACTTGCATCCCAGAACATTAGTGCTCGAAAGAATATAGACAATTTATTAATTCATTATTTTCATTTTTTTGTTGTTGTTAGGTGTCATCGAGTCAGTACCGACTCACAGCGACCCTATGCATGACAGAACAAAAATTGCCCGATCATGGGCCAACCTCACAATTGTTGCAATGCTTGCACCCATTGATGCTGCCACTTTGCCAATCCATCTCATTGGGAGTCTTCCTCTTTTTCTCTGACCCTCCACCTTACCAAATATGATGTCCTTCTCCAGTGACTGGTCCCTCCTGACAATATGCCCGAAGTATGAGAGATGAAGTTTGGCCATCTTGGCCTCCAAGAAAACTCAGGCTGCACTTCTTCCAACACAGATCTGTTTGTTCTTTTGGCAGCCCATGGCACTTTCAGGATTCCTCTCAAGGATAAGTAATTTGAGAATCAAAAAATAAAAATATTTCTTATGGCTGCCAGCCTTGTTGTTAAGTACAGTGTAGTTAGTTCTGACCCATAGTGACCCTGTATATGGTTTCCAAGGTATTGCTGATGGGTTTGAACTGCTGACCATATGGTTAGCAGTTCAATAATGACCTTACAGTACCACAATAGTGGAAAATCTGGGAGTTGAATATAGTTCTCCTGGCTTTAATATCAATATTATTTTTATTATGCTGCAAGAGTTTTAATTTTTATCAAAATTAATTTTAATGACAAAATAACATTTCAGTCAAAATTATTGATGATGTACATAAGATTGTTAATGAACCATAATAATGTGAGACAAAATAAGATTACTTTATACTTTTGTTTAAACAAGGAAAAAAAAAATAGGTCACTGATCAAATGGCAAAATATTCAAATCCATCTCCCCCAGCTAACATTAGTGCCTGATGCTCCTGATGCTTCTTTGTCAATTATGCGTTTAGCCTACCTCTCGTTTGGCCTCATCTTGGCTAAGTTTTATTAAAATGCCTTATCATAGAATCACACTTTTTCTTGATAGCCCTCAAACCATAATGAGTCCTTACTTCCTTGGATCCTCCTACAAATCACTTACTTAAGCCCAAATCTCATGATGTAAGTTCTTTCTAGCACTTGTATTGAGGTACCATATGTTTTCCCATGGTGTCTGTTCTGTCTTGTTGTAATGAGTTATAAACAATTTTATGTGTGTTCCTGAGAGACTTTGATTTAATTTTATATACAAATTTTGCATCCTGCAAATTTTCTAATGCGCAGATTAATTTTCATTTCTCATCAAATTTTATAGGAGTTACTATATGAGGTATCATGTTGTCTACAATTAAAGTATTTTATTTCTTTTCAATATGAATGCCTTTTACATATTTTTCCTTCTTTATCTCATGGCTAGAACCTCCAGACTCCGAGTTTTAGAAGAGAAAAATCACTGTCTTTCCCCATTAAGGATAATGTTACTGTTGTTATGTGCTGTCGAGTCAACAGAATGAAACACTGCCCGGTCCTGGGTCAACCTCACAATCATTGCTACGCCTGAACCCATCACTTCTCCCACTGTGCCAATTTTACAACTATCTCTCTTCATTTTGAGGTGTGCCCCATCAGCAAATGAAGATCCCAAGGGCTTTGCTCCATTCGTGTCATGGTCAACTCTACTTTGAGGTGGTAGTTTTTCTCCAGTCACATTTTGAATGTTTTCCAACCTGAAGGGCTCATTTTCTAGCACTATATCTGACAATATTCTGGTGCTCTTCATTATGTTTCAATATTCGATAATCTGGTGCTGACAGTGTTCCACTGTTATTCATATGGTTTTCAGTGACTAAATATTTGGAAGTAGTCAGTCTTCATCTGCAAGTTCAGTTGAAACCTGTCTACTGGGGATGACGCTGCTGGTATTTATAATAACTTGTGGCATAGCTTCCAGAATCACAGCAACATACAAGCCACCACAGTATGACAAAGTGATAGATGAGTGGTGGAAGGATGATGATGAACTTCCATTGATGGTCTTTATAAAGTTGAGGGGTTTTGTTACTAATGAATATTGTTTGAAATATTTTCTTTTTTACTTTGTTACTAAGGTAAAATTGATTCATGAAAGTTAAGCCAACTTTGTATTTCTGGGGTAAACCCCATGTGCTCATGATGCATTATATTTTCATTAAAATGTAATTGATATGCTAAATTTTTAATAAGATCTGTAGTTTTCATCTATTGGAATATCTTTTTCCAGTTTTGTTATTATGATAATGCTGACCTATTAGTATGTGTTGGGAATTTAATTGTCCAATGAAAATATTTGGAAACGCAAAATAAGTCTCTCCATTACAAATAGCTTTGATTATATTTAATAGTAATATTGGAGCCCTGGTGTGATGCCTTAGGAGAAGTACTGGACCACAAGGTTGGTTTGAACCAGAAGGTCAGTGGTTCAAACTCACCATCCGGTCCTTGGAAACACTATACAGGATTACTATGAGTAGGAACCCACTTGATGGCACTTAACAACAACAACAACAACAACAATAATAATATTAAAATGTCCAAAAGAACATTTATCTTTGAAATTACTTTCAACCTTTGATATGTAAGAATGTCTTTAAAAATAATTGTTCTCTTCCTAAGGTTGTGGAGCATCGTGACTCAAAAGGACAAGCAATGGCTGTGAACAACTAGGTTGGCACTTCGAGCTCACCAGTGTCTCTGAGGTAGAAGAATGATGCTTTCTGTTTCCTCAAAGATTTAAAAGTCTCAGAAACCCTGTACAGGGTTGTTATGAGGTGGAATTGACTCAGCAGCACTTAACAAGAATGATGGTGGTGGTGGTGGTGGTGGTGAGATGACGTGCTGTGGAGTTGGTTCCGACTCATAGCAACCCTGTTGAGGGTTTCTGAGGCTCTAAATCTTTACAGGAACAGAAAGCTTCACCTTTCTCCTGTTGAGTGATTGGTAGATTCAAACTGCTGACCTTTCAGTTAGCAGCCCAGTTTGTAATCCACTTTGCTGCTAGGGTTCCTTAACAATAGCTAAAGATATTTATTTCTGCATATTAAAAAAAAAAAGCTTTATTGTGCACTATCTGATTGTTTACATGGGAGGACATCAGTTTCACATTGATTCCTTCGTATATCGTTTCCTTGCCATGGTTACAATCCCTTCCATGCATCATCCATCAACCAAAGGCTATATCCCCCAAGCCTGTCTCCCAGTTGTGCACACACAGCCCCTCTCCCTCTCCGAGTCCAAAGTCCCCAGCTGCTCCATCTCCCCATGTCATCATCTTTGCCTCCATCCCTGGCATCACTGCTTCTCTGGGTAGGGTTCCATTCTCCACTCTTCTCTTTTGATGGTCCCAGGGACCTCTGCTCCTAGACTGAAAAGTGAATCACTCCCCTCCCTTTGCCCCAAAATGTCTACCTTTACATTTCCAGCCCTTACATCAGTCCTGATAACAATTATTCACTACTGTATCGCGAGAGACCTATCTGCATCTCCTTTCATCAGCCCTGACTAGGCAGGATGGATACTACTCAGTGGAGATTCTACCTTGCTCCATGCCCTCTGGATCTAGGTTCCCTCTTGAAAGCATATAAGCCAGTCACTTCTTGCCTTTGTAATCCCCCCATTCTGGGTAGCCAATGTCCAAGTTGCCCATCCCTGTCTTCTTTCTGTGCGGAGGAGGTGGGAATGACGCTTGCTGTGAAGATTTGTTCCCTCTTTTTGAGCTACAGCTTCCATTGGTGTATTTCAAGTTCATCAAATTGTATTAGATTATTCTTTTTTCCCTCTTCTTTCTTCTTCTGTTTGAGCTCTGATCATCTAGTTTTTGAAGCCAGGTCAAGTGGGTATAATCTGCAAGTGTAGGTGTACTTATGCATGTGCCCTCTCTTATCAGCTGGACACTTCACTCTCCACTCTAGTCCTCTATGGCTATGTAACTGACTCTGTGCCCAAGAGTCCCCTGGACTTGGCATACTGCTTGCCAACCAGGTCTCCATCCGGGCTCATAGGAGTCTATTGAAAGTTGTAGGGCTTAGCTGACAGCTTCATTGCTGTTTTTCCTTCACTTCCCCTTATCGGTGATGAATATTTCTGCATAATTTTGAGTGAAACAAAATCGGTAATGGCGAGCACATTTCTAATAAAAATGGGTGAATACTTAATAAGAATTTTCTCAAAGCAGCCATGAAAAATAAAGGTTATAATGATTATGTGACAAGAAATGAACAGAATTGTTAACTGCAAGGTTGGTGGTTCAAACCCACCAGCTGCTCCTCAGAAACTCTATGCAAGTTTGCTATGAGTCAGAACTAGCTCAAGGACACTTAACAGCATCAACATCAAGAATCTGGAAGAATTAGTGAAAAGAACATTTTTGTTTTATAGAGACTGAGCAAAAGCAAGGATCAGAAATAGCCAATAGTGAATGGCATCATTGGATAGTAAACCAGAGTGCTGTCCACTCAAGTCACCATAGTCTCTGAACAATCCACCGACATCAAGTGGATTCTGACTTTGGGAGCCTTATGTACGATGATGTACGTAAGGATTTACACCCTCGGAAATCTTGTACAGGGTCACTATGGGTCGGAACCGACTCGACGGCACTTAACAACAACAACAAATGTATGATTCCAGGGACTGTTTCGTAATAGTGGACAGCTGTATCTTTCTCTTAGGGAGCCACTGGTGGGTTTGAACCACTGACTTTGTGGTTAGCAGTCCAGTACTTATCCTACAGCACCATCATGGCTTGTTTATTCTATGGAAAGGGACCTTAACTATACATATATGTTGGCTCAAGGGCCCTTGTGACACAATGGCTAAGTGCTTTTCAGTGAACCGAAAGATCAATGGTTCCAAGGGAAAAAAGATGCGACAGTTTGCTTCTGTAAAGATTATAGCCTGGGAAACACTATTGGGCAATTCTACTCTGCTCTGTGTGTTGGAACGGGTTTAATGGGTCATAGATATACAAGGGGATACCCATCAGTCTTAGCTAAGTCAGATGAGAAGGGTAATTATGTGCAGTAAGCCCTTTTCTTGTGGAATTTCTGTAACCATATATGTTTTCCAGTATCACAGGGTTCAGGTAAAATTCAGTATTAGCAAAACTGTTGTTGTTAAATGCTGCTGAGTTGGTTTCAACTCATAGAGACCCAGTTAGGGTTTCGGAGGAAAAGCTGGTGGGTTTGAACTGCCAAACTTGTGGTTCTCAGTTCAGTGCTGATCCTACGGGGCCAATAGCATAGGTGGGACAGTATTTCTTCAAGATTTAATGTTTCAAAAATAATTATTTTGGTAAAGCTGGTATATTATTTTATAAG
>NW_006408600.1:8456116-8465433 GCF_000296735.1 Chrysochloris asiatica
GTCAGAGAAAAAGAGGAAGACCCCCAATGAGATGGATTGGCCAGGTGACAGCATCGATGGACTCAAGTGTGGCAACAGTAGTGAGGTTGGCCCAGGATCGGACATTGTTTCGTTCTGTTGTGCATAGGATCTACATGAGTTGGTGCCAATTCAATGGCACCTAACAACAACTGCCTTCAAGTTGATTATGACTCACCATGTTCCTAGAGGACAGCCAACTGCTCCAAAGGGTTTTCACTTTATGGGAGCAGACAATTGGTAGGTTTGAATTGCTGATCTGTGTTTAGCAACCCACCATGCCACTTAACCCACTGCACCACCAAGTTTCCTAAATTTAAATATGTAAGGTTTGTTGTTGTTAAGTGTTGTTGAGTAGGTTCCCACTCATAGGGACCCTGTAAAGCCTTTTGGAGGAAAGGTGGGCCTGAATTACTGACCTTTCAGTCCAGTGCATTAACCCACAGTGCCACACCAGGATTCCTTATGTAAGGTATAACTTGTTTTTATAAAACTTGTACTGAAAAATCTATATCTATCATTTCATTTTTAAAGTAAAAAAAAAAAAAAAAAAAAGAATGAAAATGTTATTATTTTATGATTGAAAAGCATGAAAAAGAGATCATGGATAATTTTTACTTCACAAAGGTGAAAACAGACTCTTTTATTATCCTTGTTTTATAAATTGAAATTAAATTGGTAAAATTCTTTTATGCAACTTCCTGGGTAGCCAGCAGGTGTCAGTCTCATACAACTGTATGCAATATTATATATTAATAAACCAGTAGTTGGTCTTTTGTGACTTATTTATTCAGATCAATTAATTAAATTTACTATTGTAGTTAGAGGTGTGGGAGGGGTGGGGCGGGGGGAACCATTCGGACCATGCTTTAGAAAGAAGTACCTATACGCTGAACATAATATGGCAAAGTTTGAAAAGTAATTTTCCATTATCAGTGCAAAAATGAGCTTAAAAAATTAATATACTATTTGACTGTCTGGAGTCCTGGTATGGCGCTGCGGGTTAATGCGCTGGATTGAAAAGTCAGTTTGAACAGCAAGATTGGCGGTTATATTACACCAGTTGCTCCAGGAAAACCTTGTACAGGTAGGTCTCTATGGGTCGGAACCCACTCTAGGGCACTTAACAACAACATGACTGTCTAGTTACATTACTAATCATTTGTTTAATTGAATGAAAATGAGACAAATATTTATGAAGACAATTTGAAAATAACTTCTTAAAATACTGCTAATTGAAAAAAAAGTATATAATAATATATACATAATGTAGTTGTTGTTGTTGTTAAGTGCCCTAGAGTCGGCTCAGACTCATAGTGACCTTTTATAGGGTTTGAAACCCCGACCTGACCTTGCAGTTAACATTTCTATGCTTATCCTACAGTGCCACACCCAGACTCCATATACATAATATGGTGACAGGCAATTTAGACATTGGCTACTTAAAATGGGGTGGCTATAAAGGCATGAAGTGGTTGACTTCCAGGTATTCAAGAGTATGCTTAGTTTCAGAACAAGAGTGGAAGGAATATACAGAGTCACCGACATATTATAAGGAGAACACAGTCCCTAGTGAAGGACTTCATGCTTGGTAAAGTAGAGGATCAGGGAAATAGAAGGAAGCCATCACTGAGATGGATTGGCAGTTTGAGCAGCAGTTTATGCAAGATTAGCAGCCATTATGACGGTGTAGGTTTCATTCTGTTGTACATAGGCTTGCTACGGGTCAGGACCAACCTGATAGCACCTAACAACAACTAACAACAACAACTTCATTACTAAACTTCTTTAAGTATGGTGTCTGAGTTCTGTATGGCCAGTGCAATGAATTATCTCCAACCCAGCTGAGTAGAGAGTGCTGTGGGACTGATGTTTGGTTTCGGGTTTGGAAGAGAAAGTAGAAGCCTGGAAGCATATCTGACCTCAGCACCACAGGAATCAGCCCTGGGCTTTTGCTTATGAAAGTGATTCTCTTCTTCCTATTTGTGAAGCTAGAGGACGTTACACAATGTTGCCTTCACACCCTTTTTACAAGTACTTAAATACTACATAGGACTGCTGGTGTGGCTCTATGGGTTAATGTGCTGGACTGCAAAGTTGGATTGAACTACAAGTTCTGTGGTTCAAGCTCACCAGCTGCTCCTCGGAAACCCTATAGAGGGTCACTACGATTGACTCGACAGCACTTAACAACAACAAATACTATAGATATTCACTTACATAAACCATATAACAACCTTAGAAGATTGGTGCTATTTTTATTCAATGAAGAAACTGAGGCAATGATGACAGAGCTGAGATTTGAACCTAAGCAAATCAGATGTCTTTGTTAACTCTCCTACTAAGTAAAAAATGCTATATGAATGGAAAGTGATGAATGTGAAAATTATCTGGATATAAATCTCAGGGCAGAAAAATTAGGTATAAAGGGAATGTTGTTGTTGTTGTGATGTGCCATGGAGTTGGTTCTGACTCATAGCAACCCTGCACAGGGTATCCGAGGCTGTTAATCTTTACGGGAGCAGAACACCTCATCTTTCTCCCATGGAGCAGCTAGTGGTTTCGAACTGCTGACCTTGCAGTTCGCAGCTCGATTCGTAACCACTGCGCTACCAGAGGGAATAGAGCTTCGTTTTCACTGTGTCTTATACTACTTCAGGTCTAGTGGGTCTGTTTGTTTTGGTATGGCATGCTTTGGGCCTATGAGTTCCTAGTTTTCCTCCCTGCCTCACCAAGTTAGAAGATTCTCTCTGAGGAGGAGGTCTAAACCTGTCTGTCCATGCACAGTAGATGTTCTTACTCTTGGGTCTTACTGCTTCTTCAAAGTTCACTCCAGAAACAGGACACAGATCCCTTATCTTCTCACATACCACAAAGGTATCTATGATAATGATTCTTTCTTAGAGTTTGGGTGTCCTGATACCAGCCTCTGGTCTCCCACATCCCTGTCTTTCTCTTATCAAATATTATCATCTCCTTAGGAAATGAGCTCACAATAACTGAAGAGTTTGAACAAAGGAAAGTATGCACAAAAGTACCAGAAAAAGATTGAGATTAGTATTTCCAACCTATCATGACATGTTAAAAGGAGAAATTAATTTTGAAGAATTACTTGTGTAACAATTACATCATGCAATTAAAAATATATATCCTATATCGCATTATCAACTCAGAAAAAGATGCCCCTAAATTTCAAGAGGAATATTTTAATTTTTATGTGGATGCATGATAGCCACAAGACTATCGCTTTCAATTTTTTCTATTTCTTTATTTCATAAAGGTTCAGAGACTGATGGAGTAAGGAAAGGGAAAGACTCATTATTACACTAGAACAGATTAACTATTTACCAAATTAATCTTTTTCTAACTGCTGCTATTTCTCAACTCTCCACTGTCTGGAGCCATTGCTTTATAAATCAGTAGGTCTTCTTAACTGTACTTTATTTTAATTTCTGAATATGTTAAAAATATTTATATCTTGTTAGCAAATTTTCAGATATGAAATTACTAGCTTCCATTAGCATGTTTCAATTTCAATGGACTTGAACCGATAAAAATGATTTTATCCTTTCAACCAGAGCCCCTTCCAATCAGAGCCTCTGCTTTGATTAGAAGGATAAAATCTTTTTCTGTGGGTGGCTCTGACTCATTGGTCTTAAGTGAGTGTATAGTTCACTACTGTATTTAAGAGGCTGGTATCTAAAATATGTTAGGCAGTCTGGGCTTGGACAACAGTTCTCAATTATCTATTGAATCATGTGGCTACATTTTGTTAGGGATATATGCAATATATGCAAACATAATAAAGATTCTTGTTTTCCTGTTTGTCTGCTTTTTGAAGTTAACTGTTAAATATGGTCATTGCACTCTAGAATGATAAGTGAATGTGTTGTATGTTATTATTGATATACAAGACAATTACGCCCACCTATTTCTTGCTTTAGTAGACTTCCATATATGCTGAGATTAGGGTATGTGTTTATATACAACGGAGCATTCTGCAGGGATAGAATATGTATTCCTAATTATGGGCATGAAAATTGTTGATTCTGTAGTTAATAAACCGATTGTTTGTTATAGGAGAAATTATATGTTCCAAAGTGTTTGTCCAAAAGAGGCTTGTCTAGAAATGTTCTCTAAAATAAAAATTAAGTGTGGCACTGTGGGTTAATGCACCAGATTGCAAAGCTGTTTGAACTGCAAGGTCAGTGGTTCAAGTTCACCAGCTGCTCCTTGGAAACCCTGTACAGGGTTGCTATGGATTGGAACTGACTTGATGGTACTTAACAACAACAACAACATTGCTGTTATCAATGACTCAAAGACTGTTAGGATAGTTTTACATTATAAGAAAAGCTCTGAAAAGAGCTGGCCATTTTTCAGAAATGTAATTTAAAGGTGTTTGAATTGTGAAATCCTATAGGAAGTCTACTAACTCAATATCTACCAGCTATTTAAGCATTCATCAGCTGCCTAAACATATGGTTTTTAGTGTCTTGTTAAAGCATGTGATTAGTGCACCCTTTAAATTAAAATTCCATTAATATTAAAAGTATGCTGAAAAGCATTTCACATCTTTTAAAAAAAATCACTGTTTCTTTGTAAGATATATTGCTGCTTATGAGATTAAATTTCTCTTCTTGAATTTTAATCTTGGACCTGAATTAATTTGATTGTTGTTGTTAGGTGTCATCAAGTCAATATTGACTCATAGCAACACTATGTATAAAACAGAATGAAACACTGTCTGGTCCTATGCAAACCTCACAATTGTTGCTACATTTGAGACCATCGCTGCTGCCACATTGTCAATCCATCTCGTTGGGATCTTCCTCTTTTTCTCTGACCCTCCATTTTTCCAAACATGATTTCCCTCCCTAGGGACTGGTCACTCCTGCCAATATGTCTGAAGCATGGTAGATGAATTCTGGCCACCCTGGCTTCCAGGGAGCATTCTAGCTGTACTTCTTCCAACACAGATTGGTTTGCTCTTTTGGCAGACCATGGTACTTTTAAAATTTGCTGCCCATACCATAACTCAATTGCATCAATTTGTCTGTGGTCTTCCTTATTCATTGCTCAATTTTCGCATGCATATGAGTTTACTGAAAGTACTATGGCTTGAGTCAGACTCACCTTTAGTTCTCAAACATCTTTGCTCTTGAATGCTTTAAAGAGGTCTTGTGTAGCTGATTTGCCTAATACAATACATTACTTGATTTCGTGACTGTTGCTTTCATGAATGTTGATGGTTGATGTGAGCAAAATGAGGTATTTGGCAACTTCAATCTTTTCTCCATTGATAAGAATATTGTTTATTGGTCCTGTGGAGAGGATTTTTATTTTCTTTACATTTAGATACAATCCAATGCTGTCGCCTGTGGTCTTCATCAATAAGTATTTTAAGTCCTCTTCACTTTCAGCCAGCAAGGTTATATGTATATGTATCTACATATCATATATATCATCTTCAATGAGCCTTCCTTCAATCCTGATACCACATTTTTCTTCATATAATCCAGTTTCTTGAATTATTTACTCAACATACGGATTGAATAAGTATGGTGAAATAATACAACTCTGGTGCATACTTTTCCTAATTTTAAACCATTGTTCCCTTGTTCTATTCGAACAATTGCCTCTTTGTCTATGTACAGGTTCCTCATGAGCACAATTAAGTATTCCAGAATACTCATTCTCTTATTGGTAGACCAATGTGGTAACCAGCAAGATTACATGCCTGCTTCTGTATTCCCTTTGAGTTTCAGTCTTGGAAGGGGGTTTGATTGCTTGCCTTAATGGCTGTTCGGGGAACAACTTGCTTGTTCTTGTAGTAGACAATAAGACTGCCATTATTGTTTTTTATTTTTCCTGCTGGTCTTTCTTTCTAGAAGTGTCTTCTGTTCCTCTAGCTGCCCCAGGCTGGTCTGCTTGTCTTTATAAGTGGAAACTTCCCACCTCAGAAGATTCTGGGTGGGTATCAGGATTCCACCTATGGTCTTATGCAATACAAAGTCTCTGTAGGAAGCCTCTTTCACTGGGCAAGTTCTAGCCCCATTTTAGGTATTCCAATCAGTTATAGGCTAAAGACAGACATACAAGTTTTCTATAGTGATGTTTCTGGCTAATCCTTTCTTTTCCCCTCAAGTGTCTATTTCATAATGGTATGCCAGGGAAATCAAGATTCAAAAGACAGCCAAGCATCTTAACATTATTTCCCCCCTTTTGGCCATTCCAATCACATCTCAATCCCTGTGTCCCAGATCCCTGTTTTCCAGGGTTAAGCATACATCATTATTTACCTCTGTCCCACTTAACCCAAGCAAACCTTCCCTAAATGCTCTCCCATCCACCTTGTTCTTCCATCCCCCTCCCCCTTCTTGTGCATTGCTCCCCTCCCAATTCCTAATTATCGTGTGTCTATTCCTTACCTTGTGCTCCACCTTCCCCTCCCTCCCCTTGCCCCACCCCCCTACACCCCATTAACGAACAAAGAATTTCCCCCCCTTTTGGTGTGCGTATTTTTTCTTAAGCTTTTATAATAATGATCCTATGAAGTATTTCTCCTATGTCCTCAAGGTTCATTCATGTCATGTAGTGACTTACAGATTCCTTGTTATTCTTCAAGGTAGCATAGTATTCCATTATGTGTAGGTACCAAGGTTGTTTATTCATTCTTCAATTGATGGGCATTTAGGCTGTCTCCATCTTTTTGCTATTGTAACTAGTGCTGCTATGAATATTGGTGTGCATATATCTACTTGCATTAAGGCTCATATTTCTTGTGGATAAATACCAAGTAGAGGGATTGCTGGATCATAAGGTTTTTCTATTTCCAACTTTATGAGGAAGTGACATACTGTTTTCAAGAGTGGTTGGACCATTTTGCAAGCCCTCCAGCCTTTCATCTTCTTTTGAGGCTTTCTGCATCATTCAATATTTTACCCATAGAATACTTCAATATTTCAATTGAGGCTTGAATTTTTTCTTTAGATACCTCAACTTCAGGAATGGTGAGTGTTTCTTCCTTTTTGATATTCTAAATTTAGGTCTTTGCACATTTCATTATAGTATTTGACTTTGTCTTCTTGACAAAGTAATTTGATGATAACTAAATTATTCTGGTGTGGCATTGTGGGTTAATGCACCAGACTGAAAAGCCATTTGAACTACTAGGTCAGTGATTCAAGCTCACCAGTTGCTCCTTGGAAACCCTATACAGGGTCACTATGGGTCGGAACTGACTTGATGGCACTTAACAACAAAAAATTATTCTGGACCAATAAACAATATTATAACAAATGGAATAAAGACTGAAATTGTAAAAGTTTTCAGTTTACTTTTACCGACAATCAACACCCATAGAAGCAGGCATCAAGAAGCCAAATTATGTACTGTATTAGACAATTCTACTGTAAAAGACCTCTTTTAAATATTAAAGAGCAATGTTATTTTGAGGACTAAGTTGCACCTGAACCAAACCATAGTCTATGGCCTTATTTCCATGCAAAACTGGACAATGAATAAGGAAGACTGGAGAATATTTGATGCATTTGAATTATGGTTTTGGGGAGACTACTGAATAGGCAATGGACTTCTAGAAGAATGTGAAAATGTGTATTGAAAGTTTACATGCTCCTTAGAATAAAGAATAGCGAAACTTCATCATATACTTTGGACGTATTATTAGTAGGGACACTCCCTGGAGAAGTACATCATACTTGATTAGAGGGTCAGGGAGAAAGAGGAAGACCTCAATGATATGAATTAACACAGGGGTTTCAACAATTGTGAGAATGGCTCACCATGTGAAAGTGTTTCATTCTGTTGTTCACAAAGTTGCTAAAGTTGGACCTGACTCAAAGGCACCTAACAATAACAACTAAGATATTCTAAATGGTTTAATAATTATTATGAATATTAAAAAAATTACCTAAATTATATTAAGGCCAGTTTATGAATGTTATTATTACAGTATAATTTATACCTTATTCCTAATGAAAATTTCTGAATGAATTGTTAAGATGAAAAGTCTTAACAATGATCAGTTAATAACAAACAAATGTATCTACTGGTAGTAAGGAGTCAGCCATTAGTGAAGGAAGAAAAAAATATAGAAGTCACCTGATGTATTGCATTAAGCAAATCTGCTTAAAGTGTTGACAAGCAAAGATGTCAGCTTGAGGACTAAGGTGCACCTGACACAAGCCATGATATTTTCAATAACCTCATATGCATGCGAAAGTTGGACAGTGAATAAGGAAGACAGTAGAAGAATTGATGCATTTGAGTTATGGCCTTGAAGGAGAATACTGAAAGTACCATGGGCTGCAAAAAGAACAAACTGATCTGTTTTGCAAGAAGTACAGCCAGAGTGCTCCTTGGAGGCCAGGATGGCCAAACTTTGTCTCTCATACTTCGGACATATTGTCAGGAGGAACAGTAACTGGAGAAGGATATCATGTTTGGTAAGGTAGAGGGTCACATAAAAAGAGGAAGAACCCCAGAGAGATGGATTGGCAAAGTGGCAGCATCAATGTGCTCAAGGATGGCAACAATTGTGAGGTTGTCCCAGGACCAGGCAGTATTTTTTTCTGTTGTACATAGGGTCGCTATGAGTCAGTACCAACTCAAAGGCACCTGACAACAATAGCAACAGTGGTCTCCTGAAGGCCTAATGCTCTCATAGAAGGCAGATTAAGCATAGTCACCTTCAGGAACAGATAAGTGTGTGTGACAAAAGGACATCTTTCCTTTTTCTTTTTTTTTTCTGATTCTGCCATATCTAAATGATTTGACTGCATTTTCTTTAGCACTACACAGGTATGTTTTATCTTTCTTTCTTTCTTTTTTTTTTGGTAAGTGGAGGTTTGTGAGATAGAAATGGCAGAAAAACACGTATATACTATCTTATAGAATAAGAACTTGGGAAGCAGCCAATAGTTCTAAGACCACTTGTCCTAAAAACTTGCTCTTTCTCTAGAAAATTTCTCCACCATAATAATTCCAATTAAGGTCCACTTTCATAATTTTTTCTTCAATTGTTAGATAAACATCAAATAATTTTATAAGACACATTATCACAAGGAGCTGTATAATTGGTCTTGAACTCCATAAAATGAAATAATGACTTGTGCCCCTCTGTTGTTGTTAGGTGCCATCAAGTTGGTTCTGACTCCTAGTGAGCCTATATACAACAGAATGAAACACTGCCCATATGGTACCATCCTTGCAATTGTTGGGCTATGTTGAGTCCATTGTTCCAGACGCTATGTACTATAAAACCAGGTACTATAATA
>NW_006408600.1:8489778-8490731 GCF_000296735.1 Chrysochloris asiatica
TATTGATGGTCTGTTTCACAGTTAGCCCCTAACCTTCTCTTGGCTTCTGATATATAGCTTCTCTATCAACTCTTCCCACAGCTGTAGTCAATTTGATTCCTGTGTATTCCATCTGTAAGTTCCATGGGTACAGTGATTGTTTATGTTGTTGCTAAAAGGTATTTACAAAGTTGAAGGTGTTTGTCTTGCAAAATTCTATCATGTGATCTCTAGTGTCATTTCTATCATTAAGACTACAACTAATAATCCTTGTTTGTTTCCATTCCAACTTTCCCATTCTCATAACTAGGAAATATCAGTGCATCTTCTGACTGAAGAAGTTGGTAGAATTTTTCAATTTCTTCATCATTGTCTGCAAAAACAGTGTGAGGGACATGTTTGACTTTCTCTGACTACACTGAGCTGAAGAAGAATGAAACTCAAAACCAGCCCAAGGCAGATTCCTTTGAAATGGAGTTCAGACATGCCTCCAACTTTCACCCTACAACATTCTAAACCCTATTCTGACACCAGGCTTCCCTCCCCAAGCACATCAGATTGACATTAGTGTTTTATAATCCCTTGCAATTGACACACAGAATTCATAATAATACTCACAGTATGGAGTTTAATAAGGAAATGAACAGGGTATAATTTAGGATCAGAAAGAACTCAGTATGCAGAAGTTTGCCAATCAGGAATGCTTTTTCTCTGCAATATTTCAGGCATGCCTCACTCTTGTCTGTGGCCTTTGGCCTTTATCCTACTCAGGTAAGTGTTACAAAGGTCCTTTAGCCCATCTGTGAATGCCAAAAAGGCATATTCTGCAAACCAGCCTTTTGCCGGTAGTTACTCAGCTTCACTTGTCCATAGTCTAGAGGCCCACAGCTGTTCTGCCTCTCTATACTTCTACCTCTGCCACCCACTACCTCTGCTGTCACTCCTGGTTTAGGTAGGGATCTCATGCTCCACTT
>NW_006408600.1:8492406-8496673 GCF_000296735.1 Chrysochloris asiatica
TCTACTTTGAGGAGGCAGCTCTTGCCCAGTTGTATTTTGAATGTCTTCCACCCTGAGGGGTTCTTCTGGCAGTATATCTGACAGTGTTCTGCTGTTATTTGTAAGGTATTCAGTGACTAACCTTTCAGGAGTGGTTTGCCTCTCCTTCTTCCTAGTCTGTCTTAGCTTGGAAACTCCAATGAAACCTGTCCATCATGGGTGAGCCTGATGCTATTTAAAATTCTGGTAGCATAGCTTCTAACTATAGCAGCCAGAGGCTGCTTTTACTCAGGATACTAATAATGTAGTTTTGAAACTCTAAATGTAATTGTTTAACATTGTTGTTTGATTTGAAAACTCTGGTCTTCATTAGTATGCATCTATAGTTGTCTGACATCCATCTCCTTGCTTTCTAGCTTACACTCTTCTCAAAATCCCATTACTGAAACATGGACACTTCTCTCTTCCATGAACAAATTGTCTTAACCATCTCGCTAAGTCCATTTCCCTAACATCTGGTAATCTTCTTTGAAGCCTATTGCCATTTTAAAATTATTATCTTCAATTGTTGTAGATTGTATTTCAACTGATAAAAATAATATTTGTTGCCATGAGGAATAAGTTTTTAGTCATATGCCAACATGATTCTTCCTTAAGCTAGTTTCCAATAATGCTAATAACATTTTATGCATTTCTTCACTCTTCCTTTTATGACTTTGATTCATCACATTTACAGATTGGTCTGATGGAATCAGGGGGTATGATCAACAGTTCTTTAAATGGAAAGAGTAATGCTAAGTTAACACTGAATTTTCCTTAGATTATGCCTCTGGGCTAGGCTAGTACTAAGCACTTAATGAATCAATGACTGCATACAATTACCAAATGAGGACCAAAGAAGCTAATTGGTCCTGTAGGGAATTGAACTTGTAACCTCAGCTTCGCTAATATAAATCTCTACATGCAAACATAGAATTCCTTATCCAATATGTTTATAAAGAAATATTTATTAGGAACCAGTTGAATATTGTATTTTCCAAATACTGTTTCCAAAACCTTTTGGTAAATCCAAATGTAGAAACACATAAAAGTAAAAATTGAGCTCAGGCAAGAACTAACAATGCTTGTCAGGCTGCTGAATCAAGTCTGTGCATGAAGTATGACAGAACAAGTGCTCTCCTGGGTTCTAAAGTTGTTGAAGGGCATGAATTGTAGCTTGAGAATACATCCTTCCTGGGAGAAATTCAGCCACAGATAGTATCACGTTGTGCAGGGACATCCCTTGTCACTGAGGGGAGATATCAGAGTGAGCTCAATTGCTGAAAACCTCTGTTTATTTAAAGCCACAGAGTATTGAAAGTCTACTTGTATTTGAGAGCCTACATGTCTGTACTGCCATCTGTTTGTAATTCAAATACCACCTTTTAACAGCACATACAGGGAATAAATCCCCAGCTTGAGACTTAGAATTTTCCCAGCATCTGATTGTACCATGCTATATAGAAGATTACCAGCTGTTCCTAGGAAACCCTATACAGGTTCACTATGGGTCAGAACTGACTCAACAGCGCTTAACAACAACAACATATAGAAGATATTCTGAATCTGCTATTTCTTTTCTTACTGTATTAAAATTTTCTGTTTCTCATTAACACTTCACCCTCCCAGAAAAACAATGATGTTAACAAAGAGAGTGTTGCATTGGATAAGAGTAATTATGTATTGCATCTAGAAAGAATAAGCTACTACATTCATGAAATTATTTTTTAAATAAGTACAAAGTTTTAATGTCTTCTGACTCTAAGAATGTCATTGTTGTTGTTAGGTGCCATCATAGCGACCTTATGCATAACAGAATGAAACGGTTTCCAGTCCTGTGCCATCCTCATAATTATTATTATATTTGAACTCATTATTGTTGTCACAGTGTCAAGCCATCTCATTGGGGGGTGGGGGGGATCTTCTTTTTTACTTTTTTGCTGACCTTTCACTTTGCCAAGCATGATATCCTTCTCCAGGTAATGGCCTCAACTAATGACTTGCCCAAACACTATAGATGAAGTCTTCTATCATATCTAAGGAGCACTCTGGTTGTACTTCTGTCAACACAGATTTGCTGTTCTTGGGCAGACCATAGTAATTTCAGTATTATTTGTCTACATCATACTTCAAATGCATTGATTCTTTTTAAGTCTTCTTTATTCATTGTACAACTTTCTAATACATATGAGGCAATTGAAAATACCATGACTTGAGTCAGGATCACTTTATTACTCAAACTGACATCTTTTCTCTTGAAAACTTTAAACAGGTCTTTTGCAGCAGATTTGCCTGAAGTCTTTGACAACTTCAATCTTTTATTCATTTAACATGATGTTATTTATTGCTCTGGTTGAGATTTTAATTTGCTTCACACTGAGATAAAATCCATACCAAAGACTATATTCTTTGATCTTCTTCAGTAAATATTTTAAGTTTTCTTCATTTCCAGCACAAGGTTGTATAATCTGCATATTGCAGGTTGTTAATGAGACTTCCTCCAATCCTGATACCATGTTTTTCTGAATATAATACAGTTTCTGGAATTATTTGCACAGCATACAGATCGAATAAGTATGACGAAAGGATAAAACCTGACACACACCTTTCCTGATTTTAAAACTTTCAATGTTCCCTTTTTCTGTTCAAATGACTGCCTCTTGGTCTAATGTACAAGTTCCTCATGAACACAATGAAATGTTCTGAAATATCAATTTTTTGCAATGTTATCATTGTTATGATCCACGTAGTTGAATGCCTTTGCATAGACCAAAAGCACAAGTAAACATTTTTTACTCAATATCCATCTGATGGCAGCAATATTATCCCTCATTCCACATCCTATACTGAATCTAGCTTCTGTTCGAACAACTGCCTCTTGGCCTATGTACAGGTTTCTCATGAGCAAATTAAGTGTTCCGGAATACTCATTCTTTGCAATGTTGTTCATAGCTTGTCATGATTCACACAATTGAAAGCCTTTACATAGTCAATGTAAGATTTCGCATGAGTCCAATTAAGTGTTCCAGAATACTCATACTTCACAATGTTGTCCATAGCTTGTCATGATCCACACAATCAAAGGACTTTAGTCAATAAAGCACAGGTAAACATCTTTCTGGTATTCTCTGCTTCCAGCCAAGATCCATGTGATGTCAGCAGTGATATCCCTCGTTTCACATCCTCTTCTGAACCTGAATTGAACCTCTGGAAGTACTATGTCAATGTATGGTTGCAGCCATTTTGATATTATCTTTAGTAAAAATTTACTTTCATGGGATATCAGTGATATTGCCCAATGATTTCTGCATTCCATTAGATCACCTCTCTTTGGAATGGGCACAAATACAGATTTTGTCAGTTGGCCAGGTAGTTGTCTTCCAAATTTCTTGACATAGATAACTGAGTACCTCCAAGTGTCATATCAGTTTGTTGCAAGATATCAATTAGTATTCCATCAATTCCTGGTGCCTTGTTCTTTGCTAATGACTTCAGTGCACCTTGTACTACTTCTTTCAGGATCATTGGTACTTAATCATATGCTGCCTCTTGAAATGGCTGAACATTAACCATTTCTTTTTGGTACAGTGACTCTGTGTATTCCTTCCATCTTCTTTTGATGTCATTTTATATTTTGTCAATATAATCCTTTAATACGACAAGTAGATGTTTTAATTTTTCTTCAGTTCCCTCAGCTTGAGAAATGCTGAGTGTATGCTTCACTTTTGATTTTCTAACTACAGGTTTTTACACATTTCGTTATAATACTTGACTTTGTCTTCTCGAGCTGATCTTTGTAATTTCTTGTTCAGTTCTTGTATCTCCTCATTTCTTCCATTTGTTTTAGCATCCCTACACTGGATAGCAAGTTTCAGAGTCTTTTATGTCATCCATTTTGGTATTTTACACCTTTCTTGTCTTCTTAATGAACTTTTGCTTTCTTCCTGTATGATGTTCTTGATGTCATCCCACAACTCTTCTGAATTTCAGTCTTCAGTGTCTACTGCATCAAATCTGTTCTTTCGATGATCTCTGAAGACAGATGATGGATAAATTTAAGGTCATATTTGGACTTTCCTGGATTTGTTTTAATTTTCTTCAGTTTCAGCTTGAATTGATATATGGACTACTGATGGTCTGTTCTATAGTCTGCTCCTGACCAAAAATTTTTTTTAGCTGATGATAGATTTTCTGCTGTCTCTTTCCACAGCTGTAGTCAGTTTTGATTTCTGTATATTCCATCTGGTAA
>NW_006408600.1:8498008-8499270 GCF_000296735.1 Chrysochloris asiatica
ACTCATCTATATAAGGAGCTCTGGTAGTGTAATGGTTACGAATCGGGCTGCGAACCTAAGGTCAGCAGTTTGAAACTACCAGTTGTTCCGTGGGAGAAAGATGAGGCTTTCTTTTCCCTTAAAGAATCACAGCCTTGGAAACCTGGTACAGGGTCACTATGAGTCAGAACCGACTCCACGGCACATAACAACAACAACAACAGATGAAGGCATGGAATCATAGGTATGATAAGTAATTTGCTGAGGTTTCACACTTTGTATGTAGTGGAGTCTGGGTTATTAACAGGAGCTCAAGGACTGGTAAATTTAAGGTTTTAAATATGCTTTCAAAGAGAAGTAAACTTATGCTGTATAATAAAGATTAAGTAGGCTGCTTGTGTCTCTTTCTTTTCACCTTTAGCATCTTGAATTGGTTTGCTATCTCTTAGCACCTAATGTTGCTTCATTGACATCTAAAATGAGAATTTAAAAAGAAAGAAATACATACAGCATTAATTCTCAACAGAATGCAAGTAGAATGATATATACAGTTTTCAACTTTGGCCTCCAAAAGCTTTGTGCTATCCTCCACATTCTTTCTCCTATATGGTCATTTTAGGAAAGCCTGGATTTCCAAATGACTGTCAAGAGGAAGAATGACCCATATGGGACAGTAACATGAATAAGACATATGTGTGTCTGCTTAACAGCAGACAGCATTACTTATAAAAACAACACAATGAGATTAAAGTCCTTTCACTTATGAATGAAACAGAATGTTCACTATTCAATCCAGAAAGTTAATAATGGAAAAATAAAAGCAAGCAGTGTGTTAATGTCAATTTAATACTATTTTTTGAAAAAGCAACACTTGAGTAGTAGAACTTAGGGAATAGAATTTGCAAAGAGAGAGTTTTAAAGATATAAACTATTGGATAGAATCTCAGTAAGGACTGAACATCATAAGGGGAATATTTTGCCTCGCAAAGTAACAAAACTTTTTTTGAGACAGAGATCTAAAAGGTAAGCTTTATTTATTTATTAACTTTTTATTATGAATTGAGTGAAGGTTTACAGAGCAGATAATCAGTTTTATATTCAACAAACTATACATTTTTTATTTACTACATGGTTACAATCCACTACATGTACCAACAGTTAACAGTATTTAGCTCTATTCATTTTAACTATTTCATTCCTCCCTGTGTCTTCATCTTTCCTCTGCTAAACTTCTTCTTGTCGTATATTTCCTGCCCTGTCACCTATGTTAGCATGTGTCTATT
>NW_006408600.1:8499850-8505633 GCF_000296735.1 Chrysochloris asiatica
TACAGGTGTGTTATTTTCCTTTGAGGTTACTCTGTAATTGATTAATATTTTCCCTGCTTAAAACAGTCTATTTTACCTTGACTTCCTTGCCATTTGGTAGTTTTGTATCTAAACTATTCCTTCTCTTTTGCTTTGTTGTTGACTTCATTATATATTGATATCTCTTCTTCCTATTTTCAGACTTGTAGATTTGTTTTACTTTTGTTGTTGTTGTTAAGTGCTGTTGAGTCAGTTCTGACCCATAGCGACCCTGTACAGGGTTTCCAAGGGTGTAAATCTTTACAGGAGTAGAAAGCCTCATCTTTCTCCTGCAGAGCAGCTGGTAGTTTCGAACCGCTGACCTTACGGTTCACAGCCCGATTCGTAACCACTACACTACCAGAGCTCCTTTTTGTTTTACTTTAAATACTTCTATATATGGATTGAATTCTGGGTGGTGTTGTCATGTATGGTAATTTCAGGGTGTTGTCTGCTGCTGTTGGGTCTCAATCCAAAGAACACCCATTAGCAATTTTTGTAAAGTTGGTCTGGTCATTACAAATTCCTTTAATTTCCACTTATCAAGAAATGTCTTAATTTTGCTGTCACATTTGAGGGGCAACTTTGCTGGGTATATGATGCTTGGTTGGAAATCTTTTTCTTGCAGAGTTTTGTATATCTCACTCCATTGCCTTCTAGCCTGCACAGTTCTGCTGAGAAATCTGAGGTTAGTCTTATTGGTTCTCCTTTGTAGGTAACTTTTATTTTTTCGCAAACTGCTCTCAAGATTCTTTGGTTTTGATTTTAGAAAGTTTGATTATGATGTCTTGGTGATTTTCTTTTGGGTTCTATCCTGTTTGGGGTTCTTGCAGCTTTTAGTATGCTTATCTTCTCCTCTTTCATGATATTAGGGAAGTTGTCTTCAAACAACTATTTGACAGTTTTATCTGTACTTGTCTCTTTCTGTTTTGAAATTCTAATCACCCATAAGTTGTTTCTCTTCATGGTGTCCCACATACTCTTAAAATTTCTTTGAATTTTTCATTCTTTTTTGTTAATTTTTTTCTTTCTTTCTTTTTTTCCAGGATAAGGGTTTAGTAATTTATTTATTTGTTCATTTTTTATAAATTTTTGTTGTGAATTGAGTCATAGTTTACATGGAAGAACATTGGTTTTACACTCATCATTTCATTGTAATGATTACAATCTCCTCTGTGCATAATCATTCAACAGTATTTGATTCTATTCCCTCTGGGTTTTTTTGGAGTGTGTGTGTGTGTGTAACAAAAACACTTATTAATATATAAGAATTTAAACAACCAAAGACACATTTTGCAAGCCTGCCTCCTAGACATCAGCACACAGTCTTCCTCTTTCCATGAGTCTAGAGTCTTCTGCTGCTCTATCTCTCCATGTCTTCATCTCTGCTTCCACCTCTGCTGTGACTGCTTCTCTGGATAAGGTCCCACTTTCTGCTCATGCTCTTCCCCCCTGATCTTCCTAGGGTCCTCTATTCCTGGACTGTAAGATTAACCACTCTCCCCTTTTAGTTATAAACTTCTATTTTTACAGTTGTGACAGTCACAATTTGTCATGATAATAATTATTCACTATTGAATCATAAGAATCTTATCTGCATCTCATTTCACCAGACCCATCTAAACAAGATGAAAACTATTCAGTGGGAATTCTACCTTCCCCTTCACACTCTGAAACTAAACTCCCTCTTGAAGACTTGTAAGCCAGTCACTATGTGCCTGTATAGACCCCACCCTCATTTTAGGTAGCCAATGTCTAGGTTGCCTGTCCCTATCTACTCTGTATACATAGGGGATAGGATTGATACTTTATGTAAAGACTCCTTTCCTTTCAGTTGGTATTTGAGCGACTACATCCATGAGTATAGGTCAAACTCGTCAAATTGTAGCAATTTGCACTTGTTTCCTTTATCAACTTATTATTTTTTTTGTCTTTCACTAGTGAAGATCTGATCATCAAGCCATCAGTGTTAGGTTGAATGAGGACTATCTACAAATTTGGAAAGTCTCATGCATCTCCCCTCAGCTCATATCAGCTGGACATGTCACTCTCAGCTCTAGCTCTCCATGGCTATGTCAGTGTCCATGGGCTCAGGAGTATCCAAGTCTTACCACACTTGGGATCAACCAGTCCTTCCTCCTCTCTCTCTCATTTCCAGGTTAACAGGAGTCTATGGAATGTGGTCCACCTCAGCCATATCTTCATTGCTGACTTTCCCCCTCCCACTCACTAGCTGACCAATGTCACAAGCAATCTTATGTGCCTGCTCATGTGCTCCCTTTGTGTTTTAGTCTCAAAGGGGAGTTATCTTGAAGGGACTTGATTGCTTGCCTTGAAAGCTCCCTGGCAAACCACTTGCTTGTTCTTGTAGTAGCCAATCAGACTGACATTTTTGTTTTGGATTTTTCCTGCTGATATTGCTTTCAAGAAGTATCTTCTGTTCCTCTAGCTGTTCGAGGCTGGTCTGCTTGTCCTAAAAGGTAAACTTGATAAAAACAGATGTAATGATGATAAAGGATAGCTGTTTTTTGAGAGCTTGTATCTGACGGATATTTTTTTTTTTGGAGAAAAGGTATTTGATAGATATAAAGTGAGGGGAGATGAACAAGAACACCGAAACTTGCAGATAGTACCCATTTGACCTAGCACTGAGGGCTTGATAATCAGAACTTGACTAGAGGAAGATTTTTAAAAATTGATAAAGGAAATGAGGGTAAATTGCTACAATTTGATGAACTTGACCTATACTCATGGAGGTAGTAGCTCTGGATACTAGTGGAAACGGAAAGAGTCTTCATATCAAGTATCAAGGCTATCCCCTCTGTACACAGAGTAGATGGGGATGGGCAACTTAGACACTGGTTACCTAAAATGAGGGGTGACAAAAGTTCAAAGTGGCTGTCTTACAAGGTTTCAAAAGGGAGTTTAGTTTAAGAGTGTGTGTGGGAAGATAGAGTCCCCACTGTAGAGTTTTCATCTTGCAGAATGCATGACCTTATCCAGAGATGCAGCGACACTAGAGATGGAGATAGAGATGGGGACATGGGGAGAGGGAGCAGCTGAGGACTCTGGAAAGAGAGGAACTGAGAGCTGGCAACCAAGAAACAGACTTGCAGAATGTACTCTTTGGTGGTTTAAATTATTATACATCCCTAAGTGTTTAAAAAAAAAAAAAAGAGTTAAAATGAATAGAGAGAAATACTGTTGACTGATGGTACGTGGAGGGGATTATAACCATTGTAATGAAACCGAGTGTATGATTTGTTGAATGTAGAACTAATGATCTGCCCTGTAAACTTTCTCTCAATTTACAATAATAAAAACTTTAAAAAAAGAAAAGGTATTTTAATTAATCTTCTAGGAGTGAAGGATGAAAGTTTCAAGTATTGTACAATTCATCTAATAATGAATTTCATGTTCACTCATCTTTCGAATTTATAAATCATAGAACTAGACTAATAGTTTTATAACTTTACAAAATCTACCTCTTGCAACAAAACCTAATTTATTTTATTGGATATTAAGTAGTCATGTGAACTGGTTAATTTTAGTCCTTAAATATATTGGCTTGTACACTTTTTTTAAATGCATAGACAATCATACTCGTTCTCTTATTATCATAATCAACTACTCGTTCTATTATTATCATAACCAAAGGACAGAAGTTGGACTAAGAGTATAGAGGGTAGGATTTTAATTTTTTCATTCCTTTAAGTGATGAATGAATTTTCACAACCATCTCTGACTTAACTTTGTAGGTTGTTATACTCAAAGAAACTGTCATCTTCCAAACAGGAACAGTGAGTCAATAGAAATTGTTCAGGGCAAATTCTTCAACGTATTCCCTAAAGGCAAAGTAACTAACAATGAGTCAGCCATTGCCTGTCTTTGCACAGCTGGTACAGCACATAGTTTAGCAGTTTATATTTGATTTATCAGTACACTGTTCAGTAGAGCTTAGAGTTTTATAATGTTAACATTAGGTTAGCAAATCACTTATAAAAGTAGGCAAAGAAAATGTCTAAATTTTGTTAAGATTTCAATTCAAGCTTCTTAAATGCTGAGCCACTCACAGATACTACATGAATACTTGATAATGTTTCTTGACACAATCTTGGACTAAAATAAACCTTTGGGTTTTGCAAACTCCATGGGAAACTACAAAGTGCAAGGAGGTACCAGACGCTAAGATCAGCAAGCCTATAAAAGGACAAACTGAGCCCAGCGCACAAAAATTCTTCTTCTCTGCTTGGAAATTTTGCACAGTACCTGAAAGATGAAAATAAGATACAGATCAAAGGCTATAAGAGAAAAAAGTAAAATAAAAATGTAAATTTTCAAACTTGTCACGTTTTTTATTGCCCTTCCTCCAGATCTCTTCATTCCACCAGCAATTTGCTATCACTCAGTGCAAATGACATTGGCACTTAAACATTTGGAAGAAAACACTTTCAAGGTGGTTGAGAAAATATTTTGAAAGAAAAAAAATTTAGCAGTATAGGATAAAGTCATTTTGGTTGTTCTCATTTCTGACATCTATATCAATTTTATTTTTCTACAAAACAGGATTTCCTTTGTACGTACTTTCATACACTTTTTCTTATATATGTTTTAAAAGACATATTTGTGTATACATTATTACATTTACTGATGTGTAATGAAATACTGCTTCTATGACTGCAGCTATTAGATGTCATTTAGTCAATTCCTACTCAGAGTGACTCTATAGTGACCCTATGCACAACAGAACGGATCACTGCCTGGTCCTGGGTCATCCTCACAATTGTTCTGCTTGAGCCCATTGTTGCTGCCACTGCTTCAGTACATTTTATTGGGGGGTTCCTCTTTTTTGCTGACCTTCCACTTTACTAAGCATGATGTCCTTCTATGAGGAATAGTGCCTTCTGATAAAATATGTCCCAACTATGAGAGACAACATCTCACCAAGACAAATGTGTGTGTTCTTCTGAAAGTCCCTGGCACCTTTTTATTCTCCAATACTGTAATTCAAATACATTGATTGTCCCACAGTCTTCCTGATTTGTTATCCAACTTTGACATGCATATGAGATAATTGAAAATACCATGACTTGTATCAGGTAAATTTTAGTCCTTAAATGGATATCTTTGTTTTTTAATACTATAAAAAAGTCTTTGGCAGCAGATTTGCCTAATGCAATCCATTTCTTGGCTGCTGTTTTCATGAGTGTTGATTATGGATCTAAACAAAGTGAAGTCTTTGGCCACAATGATTTCTCCATTTATCATGATATTATTTATTGGTCCATTTGTGAGGAGGTTTGTTTTCTTTAATTGAAGTGCAATCCATATTGAAGGCTATAGTCTTTGATCTTCATCAGTGGGTTTTGTTTTTGTTTTTTTAACTTTTTATTGTGAATTGAGCAAAAGTTTACAGACAAGATCATCAGTTTTACATTTAAGAAATAATACACTTTGTTTCATCTCAATTATTGCAATCCCCCTCTGTGGAACAAAATCATTCCTCTCTGTGGCTCCTGTTTCCCATCCCTTCTCACTGTTATCCTTAGGTATATGTTGCCTCTATGATTTTGAATGGTTGACCATTCTATCATTCATAGGGAGAATATCTTACTAGTGTTGTTATTTCCCCTGTATACCTATCTGCTGCTTGACTTATTGGTTAGAAAGAGATTTGAAAGGTGATTAAGGGCCAAGGTTTCAGGTTCCTCCAGTCTCTTTCTGACCAGTAAACCCAGTCTTTTTCTTTTTTTTTTTAATTTTCT
>NW_006408600.1:8507609-8518009 GCF_000296735.1 Chrysochloris asiatica
AAAAAAAAAAAAAAAAAAAAATTTAAATACATTATGCCATTCTATCCAGGACCTTCTAATGTGATCTTATTCAGAGCATCTAGTTCTGGTTTCAGACTTGTAGAGACTGATGTTTACTTGTTACTTTTTCTTCTTGGGCTATCCTTTGAAAGTTTTTGTTCAGCTCTTTTACCTCATCATTGCTACAGTTGATTTATCTTGTCTATGTTTAAGAGTTCTGGAGTGATGTTGTAATATAACCACTGGACTGTTAAGCACAAGAATCAAACTCACCAGCCATTCCTAGGGAACCCTATACAGGGTTATGTTCAAGTGGGTATAAGGAGAGTGGTAAATACTTATTTCAAAGGTTTTTGTGTAAATATGAGGTTTTTATACTTCAGTATAAATATTGAGGAGTGAGAATGCTGGGTTACATAGTAAATACATATTTTACTTGATAATAAACTTTCAAAATGTTTTTGAGTTGCTGTCATGTTTTGCAGTTCCATTACCTACGTACGAGAGCTCTAGTTGCTCCGCAACCATACTTGATATTATCAGTATATTTTCTTTTAGGTATTGTCATATATAGAATGTCTTACTTATCTAGTGCTGCTATAACAGAAATACCCAAGTAGGTGACTTCAACAAACAGAAATTTGTTCTCTCGAAATATATGAGGCTAGACGGCCAAATTTAGAATGCTGGTCTAACGAAAGGCTTTGTTTCTTTCTCAGATATGGTGAAAAGTCCTTCTCTTCTTTTAGCATCTATAGGCCCAGCATTAGAGATCTCCATGCTTCTTGTAATGAATTTTCCCCTTGACCTAGAGATTTTACAGTGCAGGGATCCTATGTCCTTCATACTCCACTCTTAGCTCTTCTTTCTTGGTGATAATAAGTTCCTCTGTGCTCTGCTTGCTTGTTTAAGTGTGGGGACTCTGTAGGATAAGTACTGGATACTAACACGATGATTGGTTGTTTGAATCCTGAGCTACCCCATGGGATAAATCTGATGCTTTCTGCTCTCCCCCAAAATTTACAGTCTTAAAAACCCTATACACGGTTACAATGCATTGGAACCATCTCAACAGCACTTAACAACAACAGCAGCATTATCTTAAAAAAGATGGACTCAAGATAAAACCTAAAACCCTAAACATATAACACAAAACCTTAACTATCATATAGCTTTATGTTGTTGTTGTTGTTGTTAAGTGCCGTCGAGTCGGTTCCGACCCATAGCGACCCTGTACAGGGTTTCCGAGGGTGTAAATCTTTACAGGAGCAGAATGCCTCATCTTTCTCCCGCGGAGCGACTGGTAGTTTCGAACCGCTGACCTTAAGGTTCGCAGCCCGATTCGTAACCACTACGCTACCAGAGCTCCTTATATAGCTTTATTGTTGTTGTTGTTAAGTGCCGTCGAGTAGCTTTATAGTACATCTTAAAATCAGATATATTACTAATCCAGCTCAATTTTTATTTTGGAATCAATTTCTTTTTATCTAAGGTTGATGATTCAAAGTCACCAGCTATTCCTTGGAAACTCTAGACATGGTCGCTGTGAATTGGGACTGCCTTAATGGCATTTAACAAATTTTAGTATTTTAAACTTTTTATATAGTATTTTCAATTTCAGTTTCCAATTGTTCACTGCTAGTGTATGTTGTCCTGGTCTCTTGTGACTTTACTCAACTTGTGGTGGTAATGGTTGTGTGCCACTAAGTCAATTCTGACTCATAATGACTGTATGTCTCAGTCATTACAGGAGCAGAAAATCTCATCTCTCTCTCACAGAACAACTAGTAGATTTGAACTACTGACCTTTCTGTGTAGCCGCCCAGCTCAGAGTCCACTATGCTAGCATCACTCCTTAGTTAATTCTAGGGGTAGTTATAAAGAGATTTATTGGAATTGTCTAGATACATAATCATGTTATCTATGCAGATATTTTAGTATTAATCATTTGGACCTCTTTTTGAAAGTTTTGAATTGCTTCCAATTCTATTTCTATTGTATTTGTTTGTTCTTGTAACACATTCCTGACTTCTTCCTTATTTTTCTCAACCCCTCAATATCATTCCCCTGAATTCCCTATCAGGCAGTTTGAAAGCCTGTCCTCTTTCCTATGAGAAGTCTGGGTCTACCTTTAGCTCCTTTGTTTCAGCTACTCTATTTTGTTTCTGGACCTGTGCTGGTATCTTCAGCTGTCTCATGGCATCTTCAATAAATAGATGTGTTTTCAATAATTAGATGAATGTGTGTTGTTGTATTATTAAGCTTTCTGATTACCTCCAGGTAGCTGTGATCAGATGTGCTTCCCTTTTCACTTTTCTTATTACTTAACTCAGAGTAATTTTAGCAAGTGTTTGCTATCTATCTGGTGTATAGCTGCTGGTATTGGCTCTTGCTCAGATGATAGGATCTTATACGGTATAATTGTAGATATTTGACTGCATTACCTGTCTCCTCTTGTGTTACATAGAGAAAGAAAGAGACCCCTCCCCCCAAGGTAAAAGGGAGAGAAAAAAAAAAAAAAAGAAAAACAAAACAACAAACAAACAAACTTACAAAATACCAGAGTGGACACTAAATTCTAAAATTGCCATAAAAACAAAGCAAAACAAAAAATCCCATAGCAAAATATGAGTAAGACATTAATGCCCCTTTTCAACTTCTTGCCTTTAAGGCTGCCTGAGAAATTTCAAGATGTTACTGTTGCTACTTGTGACTTAACTCCAGAGTTAATTTTCAGCCTCTTTCCTTTTTTCCTGTCTCTCTCACTTCTCATCAAGCCTGTTGAGGTGTGTCTCTTAGTGAGAAATAGCCCAGGGCTGGCCAGAGGAGTTTGGGAAGACCCTGGGAAGACCCTCCTGTTTTAAGCTGTTCCTGTTGACTCCTCCCTCTCCTTCGATTCTGCACCCAGTTGTCTTTGCTGCACATATCCTTATGAGTACGTAGCAGAATCTTCTGGGGTGGGGGTGGGAGGCATCCACTCACTCAGATACCCCCTTTAGTCACCATAACGCACTCAGGCACCACCTTTAGTCGCCAGAGTGGAGTTGTGCAGATAGAGACAAATAATCAGAAAAAAAAAAAGTAGAACTGTGATGGAAGACATCCCTCTCTCCTGCACCTGCTCCATCCATCTCAACATGGCAACTCTAGGACCCACCAGCAGCCACAGATCAGAAAATACCACCTTTCTTGCTTCTACTACAAATCCCACTAGCAGTAAGCCTTCTATCTTTCTAAATATACTTTTATATGCTGTTTGAGTTCTAGGACCATCCCCTGAATTTGCTTTGTCTGGTATACTCTGCTATTACTGTTGACATTGATTTTTTTTTTTTTTTTAATGTTTTATTGTGAATTATGTGATAGTTTACATGGGAGAACATTAGTTTTACATTCATTCTATCGTATATTGTCTCATTGCCATGGTTACAATCCCCTCCATGCAATCCTTTCCCCCGTACCCCCCAGGTCTTCAGCACACAGTTGCTCTCCCTCTCTGGATCTAAAGTCTCCAGCTGCTCCATCACTCCATGTCATCATCTCTGTCTCCATTTCAGGCATCACTGCTTCTCTGGGTAGGGTCCCACTCTGCGCTCTTCTACCTTGATGGTCCTAGGGACCTCCGTTCCTAGACTGAAAAGTTAATCACTCCCCTCCTTGCTATAAAACATCTACCTTTACATTTCCAACCCTCACAATCAGTCCTGATAACAATTATTCACTATTGTATCACAAGAGCCCTGTCTGCATTTCATTGCATCAACCCCGCCTAGACAGATTGAATACTACTCACTGGAGATTCTACCTTCCTCCATGCCCTCTGGATCTAGGTTCCCTCTTGAAAGCTTGTAAGCCAGTCACTTCTTGCCTTTGTAGCCCCCCACCCCCCATTTTGGGTAGCCAATGTCCAAGTTGCCCATCCCTGTCTACTCTGTGTGTGGAGGGTGTGGGAATGATTCTTGCTGTAAGGACTTGTTCCCTCTTTTGAGCTACTGCTTCCATAGGTGTAGGTCAAGTTCATCAAATTGTATGAGAATACTTTTTTTTTTTTCCTCTTCTTTTTACTTCTGGTTGAGCTCTGATCATCCAGTGTTGACATTGATTTTTGTCTTTTATTTATTTCTTTTCTTTTTGATGATCTTTCAGTTTCTTCCTTTATGTTGTTCTTCATGTCATCCCACAACTCTTCCGGTTTTTGTTCATTAGGATCGATTGCATTAAGTCTGTTTTGAGAAGTTTTCTATATTCATGTGGGATATGTTCATGGTCATATTTTGGTTTTCATGGACTTACATTAATTTTTTTAAGCTTCAGTCTGTTCCACTCTGCCCGTGGCCTTGGTTTCACTGATTAGACAGAGCTTTTCCAGTATTTATTTCCACAATATAGAGTCAATTTGATTTCTGTGTATTCCATCTGGTGAGGTTCTTTTGTATAATTATATTTTATGTTGTTTAAAAATGTATTTGCAAGTATGAAGTTATTGTCTTATAAAATTTATCATGTGATTTCTAACATCATTTTGGTCATCAAGACAATAATTCACAACTACTGAACATTCTTCTTGTTTTGACCCTTCCTATTGCAATCTCCAGTAATTATCAATATATTTTGATGAAATATTTGATAAATTTCAGACTGAAGGATTTGGTAGAATTCTTCAGCTTCATCATAACTGACTTTAGTGATTGACACATAAATTTTAATAATACTGGTATTAACTTGTCTCCCTTATGGGCATATTGATATTATAGTATCACCGACAGTCTTGCAGTTCAAGATAAATGATGAAATGTTATTTTTGATGATAAATGCTATGCCATTCATCTTCAATTTGTCATTCCTGGCACAATAAGCCGTGTGATTATCATATTAAAAATGGCCAATATGTGTCCTTTTCAGCTCACTAATGCCTAGAATATTGATGCTTATGTGTTCCATTTCATTTTTGACAATTTCCAAATTGTCTAGATTCATGCTTCATAATTCCATGTTCCAAATTTTAATGGATGTTTACAGCTGTTTCTCCTCATTGTGAGTTGAGCCCCATCAGTGAATGAAGGTCCTGAAAGCTGTGCTCCATTTACATCATCTTGGTCAACTCTACTTTGAGGAATCTTCTCTTTCTAAGTTGTATTTTGAGTGCCTTCTAACCTGAGAGGCGCACCTTCTGGCACTGTTCCACTGCTATTCATAAAGTTTTCAACAGCTGATCATTAAGTAGTCTGCCTTTAATTCTTTCTTATCTGTCTTAGTCTGGAAGCTCAGCTGAAACCTGTCCACAATTGGAAATTCAAGGTAATTTTGAAGGAATTTGAGAGCAGAATCACTTCAGATGTTTATGGTTTTCCTCTCCTTTTTATCCACACTTATTTTGGGACATTTTTGCCTTTTGTTATTGCATTTGTTAAAAATGTCCAGAGATTCCTGAACAGTTTTGAGAGAAACCACAATACTTTATTTGGAAGATCATACTTATTTGTTTAGATAATTGTTAATGAAATTATATAACTTCAATAGCAAATCAAGAGAAATAAATACTTTGGGGAATAAATACAGTTGTCTTATGGCATATATGTTGAGCATATCTGAAGAAACTTAAGAAATGTCAGGATCAATGACAAAATAGAAAAAGAAACATTGATTAAGGGGAATTCTATTTCAATATTAATCTGATTAATTTTTAACTGATTGACTAATTTTTCTTTTTGTGTGATGTTGTACCTAAACTATAATTTCTCTTATTAATCTATAGTGAGGGAATCTCAAATTGATATGCAATATTTGTGAGGTCACCAGTTCTCTTTAAGGCCTACTATAGGGCCCTGCAGTGCTAAGTGCAATTTTATCCTTGTCTCCATGATGCTAAAATTGTCTGTGCTTCCTCATTTAACCTAGTTTAAGGACACGAAAAGGAAACATAAAAATCAAGATACTGAGATTCTGAACCTTCTTTCCTTGCAAGATCCAATAATTTAAGTGTTACCAGATGATTTATAAGCAACTAAGGACTAATGCACCAGACTACAAAGCCATTTGAACTGCAAGGTCGGTGGTTCAAGCTCACCAGCTGCTCCTTGGAAATCCTATACAGGCTCGCTATGGGTAGAATTAATCGGAAGCACTTAACAACAACAACAAGGGCTATTTTATTCTACCAGCACAATCCTCATTACTCTCTGGCTTATATGTTTCTATAATTAAGAACTATTAAGTCATATTTTTCTCATATAATGAAAAGTGAGACGTTGCTACGACATCTGCTTAATGATCATAACACCTCTCATCACTGCAGAAAGTGTTGATTACTTTTCTTTTAAAACTATGGGTAATTTTTGACCTTATTAAAATTTTGAATATTCTATTTAGCAAACAACAAAGATCTGCTTTTGAAACCAATAACTATTATAAAAATAGTATTTAATAGTGTATTGTATGATAAACTGACCTTGTCTTTAAATTAATAAGTTGATTTTTTAGAGTATAAAAATGAAACAAAATCTTTCAAAAGTCTTTAATGAAGTTAAATAAAGAAATCACTAAGGTGGCAAATTAATCTATGTGACAAATCCTTAGTTAAAAGCAATAATGACATATACTTCCATTAACTCAATTTCACATTCTAAGAAAATACTATTACAGTTTTGTGTTATAAGGTATTGTCCAGGTGGTTCCAACTTATAGCAGCTCCACGCACAACATAATGAAACATGACCTGGACCTGTGCCATCTGCACAACTGTTGTTATGCTTGAGCCCATTGATTTAGCCACTGTGTCAGTCTATCTTTTTGAGGGCCTTCTAGAACTTAAATACCATGAGACTTGTGGAAATGAGTTTTCATGCTTAAATATAATTCTGCAGCTCTGTAAGCCTTTTGGCTGTGGGGCTTCACTCAATAGTTCATCGTGTGTCTGATCTCTAGCCATAAATATAAGACTCAGACTTTTCTTTTTAATTTTATTTATGTCTTTTGGCAAGTAATTTACTTCCTTATTTTTTTATATGCAAACGTCATACCTCTTGTACTTTCCCAAGGTACAGTGGTATGATTCCAATGTCAGATTCAAATTCATGATTTCCCTCTTAATTATTTCAGTCTGAGATTAATGAAGTATGTGTTGTTCACATGCAGTGACCTTGCAAAGTAATTTATCCTGCACCACCAAAAAATAGGCATTTGTTGTTTGGAGTGAGTCATTAATTTTATCTGACAGAGTTGAAGACAGTATGGGAATTAAGGTGCAATCCAATGACCACCTGTCTCAATTGTCTCAATGGCATTCCTACTACATTTTACTATCCAATCACATTTGTCTCACATCTTTTTGCCAAATCACACCAGCTCCAGGAAATGCTTTTCCAAGTGACCTAAATCATGATTGATATCATTTGTGTCTGAGGCTTCTATCTGTATTGTATGATAAATAGAAGCTGAAGCTGATTAATATTTTACAATCTGTGCTCACAATTACTAATGGGAAATAAGCATATAGTCATTCATGATTAATTGACTAGAATCTGGATTTCTTATGTGTTTTAGATTCTGTCTTAAATTTTTCATCTTTAGGAAGAGCATGACTAACAAAAAGACACTAATTTTATCCATACACCTTTCCAAATTATTGCAATGAAATCAGTTGAATTACATCCTGTTTTTAAGCCATTCCAAAGGCTTGATGGTATTTGTTTAATTTGTTGTTGTTAAGACTTGTTGAGTCAGTTCCAACCCATACCGACCCTATATAGGTTTTCTGAGGAGCAAATGGTGGATTGAATTGCCTACTTGTGGTTTAAACTGACCTTGTGATCCAGTGCTTATCCTTTAATACCACACCAGGACTCTATTTGTTTAATAGCTTGTACTGAAATGATAATATTAATATGAATAAAGAACATCTCAGCAGCATTCAACTGAAGGGAGCATGCTCATTAGCTTGCATGATTGATTGATTTCTGCAGTCAAACATAAACGAGTATGGAAAAGCAAAAGCTGGTGACTTTCTGTCTGCAAGTTTTCTTAGAAATATACTTGCTTTAAGTTCCTTATGGTTCACAAAAAGGTCCAATTAAAGCAGTAGCTTCCAAGTGGATCTGCTGAATCTGTTAAATTCAAGACAGAGAAGTCAGCTCAAAAAGTTATGGGCTTGGAACTCCAAAAGGGTAGTCTTGATAGATTTTCTCAAAGGACATGGTATGATCATAGAGCTTTATTATGAAGAAACTTAAAGAAAATTGAAAATGCACTGGTAATAAAAAGGCAAGCCAAGTTGTGCTGAGGATTTTTTTTTTCTTTTCATCATGACAATGCACCTGCTTGTTCTTTGTGAATAGGAAGGGCTGATTTATGAAAATCTCACTGGGTAACTTTACTCCTTCCACCCATGATCCCAAACTTGTCCCTTCAGACTTCTTTTTTTCCCACAAACTCAAAAGAAAATTTAAAAGTAACATGATTTGAGTCCTTGAAGGATGCCCAAAGTGTCATTTTGTTGTTGTTAATTGCCATCAAGTCAATTCTGACTAAGAGTAATCCTATGCACAGTAGAAAGAAACACTGCCTAGTCCTGTGCCATCCTCATAATTTTTGTTATGATTGAGCCCATTGTTGCTGTCATTGTACCAATCCATCGTATTGGGGTTCTTTTTCTTTATTCCTGACCCTACACTAAACCAACCATGGTGTACTTCTCCAGCGACTGTTCTCTCTTGATAATATGTCTGAAGTATGAGAAACAAAATCTGACTGTCTTGACTTCTGAGCAGCATTCTGGATGTACTTCTTCCAAAATAGACTTGTTTTGTTCTGGTAGTCCATGGTACTTTCAATATTCTTCTCCAGCACCATAATTCCAATGTATCAATTCTTCTAATGTCTTCCTTATGCATTCTCCAATTTTCACATACATAGGAGCTCTGGTAGTGTCGTTGTTACGAATTGGGCTGCTAACTGCAAGGTCAGCAGTTCAAAAACACCAGCTGCTCTGCAGGAGAAAGATGAGGCTTTCTGCTCCCATAAAGATTTACAGCTTTGGAAACCCTGTTCAGGGTTGCTATGAGTCAGAACCGACTCGAAGGCACTTGACAACAATAACAACAGTGAGGTTATTGAAAATACCATGACTTGGGTTAGGTGTACCTTAGGCCTCAAATTGATATCTTTGTTTTTAAACACTTCAAATAGGTGTTGTGCAGCACATTTCCCTAATGAAATACCTTGATGACTGATTTCATGGCTGTTGACTGTGGTTCCAAACAAAATAATATGTCTATTCTCCATTTATCATGATATTATATATTGGTGTATTTGTGAGGATTTTTGTTTTCTTTACACTGAGGTGTAATCTGTGCTGATCTTCATCAGTAAATATTGTGAGTCCTTTTCATTTCCAGCAAGGAAGGATATATCATCTGCATATCATTGGCTGCTAATGAGTCTTCCTCTAGTCCTGATGCCACATTCTTCTTGTTTTGAATGATTGAGCTTTTCCACTGTCTCTTCCCACAGATGTAGTCAATTTGACTCCTGTGCATTGTATCTGGTGAGCTCCATATGTACAATAACCTTTTATGTTGTTTTACAATAGGTATCTTCTACTTTTATATTGTTTGGAACAGGTATCTTCTATTTTCTCAACACTAAAGTCACTAATCTTGCAAAATTCTGTCATGTGATCTCCAGCATTGTTTCTATCACCAAGGCCATATTTTCCAACTACTGACTCTTCTTTTTTGTTTCCAAACTTTGTATTCCAATAACCACTAATTATCAATATATCTTGATTGCATATTTGATTAATTTCAAACTGAAGAAATTGGTAGAATTCTTAAATTTCATTATCACTGACTTTAGTGTTTAGTGCATAAATTTGGATGATAGTTGTATTACCTCATCTTCCTTGTAGGCTTATGGATATCCTATCACAGACAGCGTTGCACTTTAAGGTAGATTTTGAAATGTTCTCTTTGATAATTAATGTGATGCCATTCATCTTCAATTTGTCACTACTGACACAGTAAGACATGATTGTCATGCTCAAAATGGCCAACATGAGTCTATTTCAGCTCACTAATACCTAGAATATCTATATGCATTCTTTTTCATACATGGAACCACTGAACCAAAGTAAATGTTTGATATTCAACCGTTTCAAAAGGTAGCATATGATCAAGAGCCAAAGATACTGAAGGAAGAAGTCCAAGGTGCATTGAATGAAATGGCTAAGAACAAGGCACCAGGAATTGATGGGATAAAAATTGAAATCCTTCAAGAAAGTGAGGTGCTCTGGAGGCACTCACTCATCTATGCCAAGAAATTTGGAAGACAAATATCTGGCTGACTGATTGGAAGAGATCAATATGTGTGCCCATTCTAAAGAGAGGTGACACAACGGAATGCAG
>NW_006408600.1:8520657-8521630 GCF_000296735.1 Chrysochloris asiatica
CCTCACTGAATAGTTTTCATCTTGTCTTGGTAATTAATTGTTATCATGATTAATTGCAACTGTCACAACTGTAAAGGTAGAAGTTTTGTAACAAAAATGAGGGAGCAGTTAATCTTACAATCCAGAAACAGAAGACCCTAGGACCATAAAGAGAGACGAGCACAAGCAAAATGTGGGACCCTATCCAGAGAAGCAGTGACACCAGAGATAGAGGCAGAGATGACACATAAAGAGGGAATAGCAGAGGACTCTACACTCATGAAAAGAGAGGCACTGGGTGCTGGTGGGCAGGAGGCAGGCTTGCAGAATTTGCTCTTTAGTTGCTTAAATTATTATATATCCCTGAGTATTTCTGTGTACATCCCTATAAACAAACAAACAAACAGGGAATGGAAGCAAATACTGTTGGATGATAAAGCACGGAGGATATTGTAATCATTGCAATGAAAACGATGGTGTAAAGCCCATGTTCTCCCATGTAAACTATCACTCAGTTCACAAGAAAATTTGAAGAAGAAAAAAATAAAAAGATCCTGAAAGTAGTCCAAGGTGCATTGAAAGTATTGTCAAACAACAAGTCACCGTGAATTGATGGAATACAAATGGAAATATTTCAACACACTGATGCAGCACTGGAGGCACCACTTAACTATGCCAAGAAATTTGGAAGACAACCATCTAGCCAACTGATTGAAAGAGATCCATATTTATGCACTTCCAAAGAACAGTGATCCAAAGGAATGTGGAAATCATTGGACAATGGCATTAATATCCCTTGCAAGTAAAATTTTGTGAAGGTTTAGAGCAAAAGGGAAGACCCCCTCCCAATGAGATGGAGTGGCACAGTGGCAGTAATGATGCACTCAGGCATGGCAACGATTGTGAGGTTAGCCCAGTACTGGACCGTGTTTTGTTTTGTTGTACATAGGGTTGCTATGAGTTGCTACTTACTCAATGGCACCTAACAACAACA
>NW_006408600.1:8522326-8523675 GCF_000296735.1 Chrysochloris asiatica
GAGACAATTGTTAGAACAGAATAAGGGAATACTAAATAGTTTTAAAATCAGGACATGTTTGCAAGGAAGTTCCATCATTTCACCATACTTGTTCAATCAGTATGCTGAGCTAATAATCCCAGAAACAAAATTATATGAAGAAGAACATGTCATAAATAGGAGGAAGATTCACCAATAACCTGTGATATACAGATTATACAATCTTGCTTACTGGAAGTAAAGCAGACTTAAAATAGTGATGAAGATCAAAGACCACAGACTTAAGTATGGATTGCATCTTAATGTAAAGAACACTAAAATCCTCACAAATGGATCAATGAATAACATCATGACAAATGAATAAAAGATTAACATGATCAAAGATTTCATTTTGCTTGTATTCGCTATCATAGAAACTGCAGTCAAGAAACCGAAAGACACATTTTATTAGGGAAACCTTCCAAACAACACCTCTTCAAAGCATTAAAAAGCAAAGAGATCAGTTTGAGGTTGAAGATGCACCTGACTCAAGCTGTGGTATCTTCAATAACCATGTTAATTTTCAATAACCTCATATGCATGTGAAAGGTGGACACTGAATAAGGAAGATGAGAGAAGAGTCTATGCATTTGAATTATGATGCTGCAGAAGAATATTAAAAGTGTGAGAAGTACCATGGAATGCCAGAAAAACCAACACATTTGTATTAGAAGTACAGTCAAAATGTTCCTTAGAGACCAGGATAGCAAGACTTTGTCACTCATACTTAGGGAATATTATCAGAGAAGAATACCATGGTTTGTTAAGTGGAGGTCAATGAAAAAGAGTAAGACCACCTCCCCTCACAATGAGATGGATTGGCAGTGATAGCAATAATGGGCTTAAAATTACCAATGATTGTGAGGATGGCACAGGACTGCTTTAGTGTGCATAGGATCATGATGAATCAGAACCTACTTGATGGCATCTAGCACCAACAACCATTTCCCAAACAATTTTGTGCTCTTTGACTAATACTACATCAAAATGACAATTTGGGCACCCTTGAAGAGCTTAAATTATGTTCGTTTTGGCACCATTGAGGGATTCAATTCATGTCCAACACTCATCTGTCAGTTTTTCATACTGTGGTGACTTGCATGTTGCTGATATGCTGGAAGCTATGCCACCGGTATTTTAAATGCCAGCAGGGCTACCAGTGGAGGACAGGTGTCAGTAGCACTTCTAAACTGACACAGGCTAGAAAGAAGGAGAGGCATACTACGTTTGAATGCTTAGCCACTGAAACCTTATGTGTACTCACAAAACTTTGTCAGATATAATGCCAGAAGATGAAAACATTATGACTAGTAAGAGAACAATGCCAGATA
>NW_006408600.1:8524890-8525943 GCF_000296735.1 Chrysochloris asiatica
TTTGCATAGTCAATAAAGCACTGGTAAATATCTTTTTGGTATTTTCGGCTTTCAGCCAAGATCCATTGGACATCAGCAATGCTATCCCTTGTTCCACGGCCTCTTGTGAATCCAGCTTGAATCTCTGGAAGTTCTCTGTCAATGTATGTTTGCAGCTGTTTCTGTATTACCTTTAGTAAAACTTTACTCACATGAGATATCAAAGATATTGTCCTATGATTTCCAAATTCCCTTGGGTCACCTCCCTTTCGAATGGGCACAAATACAGATCTCTTCCAATCAGTTGGCCAGATATTTGTCTTCCAAATTTCTTGGCATAGATGATTGAGTGCCTCCTATGCTGCCTCACTTTCTTGAAAGATTACAATTTTTATTCCATCAATTCCTGGTGTCTTTTTCTTCACCAATTCCTTCAATGCACCTTGGACTTCTTCATTCAGTATCATTGGCTCTTGACCATATGCTACCTCTTTTTTCTTTTTTAAGTTTTTATTGTGAATTATGTGGGTTTACATGGGAGAACATCAGTTTTACATTCATCTTATCATATTTCATTTCCTTGCAATGATTACAATCTCCTCCATGCATCATCAAATAACCAAAGGATACACCCCATAGACACCACACACCCCCAGCCTTCAGCACACAGCCCCTCTCCCTCCCTAAGTCCTATGTCCCCAGCCACTTCATCTGTCCACGTCATCGTCTCTGTCTCCATGCCTGGTGTCACTGACTCTCTGTGTAGGGTCATGCTCTCCGCTCTTCTCACTTGATGGTCCCAGGGACCTCTGCTCCTGGGCTGCAAAATCAATCACTCCCCTCCTCTTGTCAAAAAATATCTACCTCTACATTTCTGACCCTCACAGTCAGTACAGATGGCAATTACTCACTATTGCATCACTAGAGTTTTATCCCCATTTCCTTTCACCAGCTTGGTCCCAACAGATTGGAAATCATTCAATGGAGGTTCTACATACCCCTGACCTATCTGGAACTAGATTCCCTCTTGAAAATTTGTAAGTTAGTCACTTCTTGCCTTTATAGCCATCCCAC
>NW_006408600.1:8542528-8542970 GCF_000296735.1 Chrysochloris asiatica
GGGGAAAAACAGCAATAAAGTTGTTAGCTAAGTCTGACCACATTAAATAGACTTCTGTCAACCTTGTTTGAGACCAGGTTGGCCAGCAGTATGGCAAGACCTAAGGACACCTGGGCTCAGAGACAGGGACATGACCACAGAGGACTAGAACAGAGAGTAAAGTGTCCAGCTGATATGAAGAGAGGGGAGATGCACAGGAACACCCATATTTGCAGATAGTATCCACTTGACCTGGCTTCAATGGCTGGATGATCAGAATTCTACTAGAAGAAGAAAGAAGAGGAAAAAAAGAGTGACCCATCACAATTAGATGAAACTTACCTATGCTTGTGGATGTAGTAGCTCAAAGGAGGGAACAAATCTTTACAGCAAGGATCATTCTCACCTCTTTGGTACACAGGGTCGACAGGAATGGGCAACTTAGACATTGGCTACCCAAAAT
>NW_006408600.1:8547921-8551104 GCF_000296735.1 Chrysochloris asiatica
GGGAACAATCGTTGGAGAAGGGTGTCATTCTGGGTAAGATGGAGGGTCAGAGAAAAAGAGGAAGACCCCCAACGAGATGGACTAGCCAGGTGGCATCATTGATGGCGTCAAGTGTGGCATTGGTAGTGAGGTTGGTCCAGGATCGGACATTGTTTCGTTCTGCTGTTCATGGGGTGGCTATGAGTTGGTTCCGACTCGATGGCACCTGACAACAACAACAACAGTACCTCTGCCTTTAGCATATGTGCCTATTATTGTCATTAAGTGCCTTCAAGTATGTTATGACTCATTGCTACCCTGTATAGGGTTTTCAAGAAGTTGGTGGATTTGAATCACTGACCTTGCAGTTAGCAGTCTAGTGCTTAAACTACAGTGCCACATCAGGACAGGATTAATATTTTCTCAACAGTTTATTATGTAAATATACAAACATGTAGAAAAGATGCAAAAATTGATATAATGATGATATGAACATACAACATACCTTCAATGAATTTATACCTTATATTTGCTTTTTCTCTCTTTGAATTGTGATGTTGGAGGAGAATACTGAAAGTGCCATGGACTGCCAAAAGAACCAATAGATCTGTTTTGGAAGAAGTGCAGCCAGAGTGCTCCTTGGAGGCCAGGATGGCTAAGCTTCGTCTCTCATACTTTGGACATATTGTCAGGAGGGAACAGTCACTGGAGAAGGATGTCATGCTGGGTAAGGTGGAGGATCAGAGAAAAAGAGGAAGACCCCTAACAATATGGATTGGCCAGGTGGCATCATTGATGGACTCAAGTATGGCAGAGGTATTGAGGTTGGCCCAGGATCGGACATTGTTTCGTTCTGCTGTGCATGGGGTCGCTATGAGTCGGTTCCGACTCGATGGCACCTGACAACAACAACATTTGCTTTTTATACTGTTATCATTTAAATCTATTGACTCTTTCTCCATATACTTCTACTGGTTTATTAAAAAAAAATATGTTGCAGATATCACAGCAATCCTATAAACATTTCAATAGGCATTTACTAAAATAAACCCTTTTTCTTATTAGCCACAATATCATTGTTAGACCTAACAAAAGTAAGATAATTTTGTAATATCTATCACCAAGTCCATAATTAAAATTTCCCAGTATTTCCCAGGATGACTTTACAACTTTTTAATACTTGCATATCACTAAATTTTTTATCAAATAGATGATTCTGAGAACCCAATACTGGCACAGTTTGAATTTTCTTTCAAGCACGGAAATATGGAATGCATATTTGATATTTGAAATTCTGTTTTATGAAATGTCAGATTAAAGCTGATACTTATGTCAATTAGCTTGAATCATGTAGGATTTAGATGATAATTGAATGAGCTTAATTAAAGCAAAGTTAATATAGTTGCAATGGTACTTGCAAGTATTGTAGCAATTGAAAAAGCCTTTACAAGCAGCCCTATTAGGAGAGAATGGCTTGAATCAATATTAGTTCTTACATAGGCGTCTGCTGCTATTGTGAAGACATAAGGGCAATGGAAGGTCACAGCTTATACACATTATCTAGCTAAGCCATTCTTATTTAATGCTGTAGCATAAAATTTCTAGGTTGTATATAAATTGTGGCAGCACATGCAAACTCTCAGGTCATTCTCTACCATTAGCCCACAGAAAAATTGCTTACTGAAGTTTTACATTCTAGATCATTGTCATCCACTGATGACTGAAGTAAAATTGTAAAGAGATGCATGTGTAAAGTGCTGTGTAGCTTTTAAGGAAAACTTCAGTTTTCGTCCCAGAATTTTCCACTCCTACCCCTCCATAGTCTTTGCTATCATCAGCAGATGTTCTTTGTGATTCTCCCTTTGTTATTTTTCCTACTGCTCTGACTCAAGGTGGAAATTGCCATCACATGGTAATCCTGCTAGAAAAAAAATACCTCATTAGCAATATTTTCCTCAGACACCAAGATAGAATAAAGAGAAATCAAAATAATATTCTACCAAGATTTGTAGTGAAACTAACTGCATAATAAAAAAGCATATAAAAGCTGAGAGTGCAGAAACATTAACCTTGGGACAATGACCATGGACAAAATACTTCACTTCTCACTTTAGTTTCTTCATCTGGAAAGTTGGAGATATTGTCCAGAATAAAGACAAGGAAGAAATTAGATGAATATTCTGTGAATTACAGTTTTTCCATATGTAAAAAGTTACTCATTTATTTCAAGAGACTTTCAGTCTTGTTTTTACTTCTGACATATTGTCATGAGACATTCAAGGAAAAGTCTAAATCATCTCTTTGAAAATCATTTGTGTGATGCAAGCATAACAGTACCAGAAATTTCCTTTTGGAAGTTCTTTGGGGGAGGTAAGCAGGTGATAGCATTTCTTCATATCTTATCCTGAATCATAAACCTTGAGTATTCTAAGTCATCAGAAAGGATGTGTTTTATTTTTTAGCTGTCATGAATATTGTCCTCAATCTAAATACATATGTTTGAAACCAAAGCACATGTTTGAAGCTGTTAATATAGAGCAACTGCAGCATTGGTTTTATTTTTAGTCTGTTTGCCTGAATCTCTGTTGAGAAGATACTTTCGCCCCACAGGTATCATTTCCTTGGATGCTTTTATAGAATGCTTGGCTGTTTACTCATTCCTATAATGGGCCAGTTACTCATTGCTCTCACCTAAGAACAGCATGGGCTTGAGAAGAAAAATCATCACATAACATTCTTAACCCTAAACCTGAAAAACATCAATGTTATTGATTTAACACTTACAATCAATGGTTTTCTATATGGAGATAATTGGATAGGTGCCTTGGGAGCATTCTAAGATAAATAAGACAAAGGCTCTGCTCTCGACAGTCAGGTGGAAAGGATTACTATATTTTTATGCAAGTAATATGTGTGTAAGCAGTCTTGATGTGGTGCTGCAGGATAATGCATTGGACCACAATGTCAGTTTGAACTGCAAGGTCAGTGGTTCAAACCCAACAAACAGCCATTCCTTGGAAACCCTATACAGGGTCACTATGAGTCCAAACCTACTCAACAGCACTTAACAACAACAATGTGTGTGTGTTGTATGATTTTAATTTTTCAAAAGTATCTTCTAAGGTATTTTTATAAGTATTTATGTTAAAATTTTTACGGCAATGTGTTACAGAAAGTAAAAGAACAACAACAACAACAAAAAAA
>NW_006408600.1:8551204-8553982 GCF_000296735.1 Chrysochloris asiatica
AAAAAAAAAGTATATAGATCTTGATGAAGGGTATGTTAAAAAGCAATAGCTTCACAGTGTTTTATTTGTGTTTAATAAGGGTTTGCATGTTTTTATAACAAACCCTAGTGAACTGCCTAGACAGAGTATTTCAGTTCATATTGTGACTGTCAAAAAAATATTTCTGAGAGCAAAGTGTTAAACTGAAATCTGAACAGCAGGTAGGAGATTGGTGGCTCATTTTTATCTGCCCAGCACTCTTCTATGTTTAACAATACTTTTGCCCATCTGAGGAGGCTATTCTTCTTTACCATGTTTATAAGGCTTTGGTTTAGATTTCCAATCACAATTTTCCATAATTCTGGCTATTGTGGATCCTTGTACTCCATGGTTTTATATTGGTTGGCTTATGCCATTTAATTTTGACCTACCACTGTTGATTTAAGGAGCCTTGATATTTTAATGGATTACAAGATCAGCAGTTCACATTGAACAGTCGCTCTGTGAAAGAAAGATAAAACTTTCTGCTACCATAATGATTTATAGCCTTTGAAACCCTATACAGGGTTGCTATGTGTCAGAACTGGATGGCACTTAACATATGCATACACATACACATTGTTTATTTAGAGATAAGTGTGAGCTAAGCTAGAAGATATATTTTATATCCCTTACATATTTCTAAGTTTAACTGAAAAGTACAGGTTGCTCTTTTTCTTCTATGAACTTGAGACAGGAACCAATAATGTCTGTTCCTGTTTCTTCAGGTAGTGAATAAAATCTAAAACTTCAACAGCTTTCACTAACTAGAGAGCAGACAGCCCTCTGTCTGGGGCTCTGACACCTGAACGTTATCGTCAACTCTGAATTTTTCACACATAAACATTTAGATACTGTCTGGGTCATTTTTCTCTTACTAGGTATTGTGCCAATGTAGCAGGAGATATTTAGAGATATCCTTAGGTACGCAAACCCAGAAATAAACATGACCCACCTTTGAGAGCATGATTTCAGTCAGAGATTCATGAAAAGGGTTAATTAATTAACTTGTTGATAAATAGTATAATTTTCACATTAAAGGAAACACTGATATATTAATGAACAGAACCAAAAATTTGTAAGCACTTATAAAGGTTATACTGACATGTCAAGTATTTCAAATTATGGATGACACTTTGGGGCTCTGCCTCTAGTCTCCCTGAGGGATGGATTGCATTTGCTATGCCAAGTACCCAGTGGAAAATTTTAGGAGAATTGCCCAAAGTGTTCGATTAAATAAAAATCCAGATATTTTCCTTACACACCAAATCCTGGTTTTAAGTAAAGTCTTCCATGTTTCTTCTTTAGCAATATTGACATTTTCTGAGTTCCCCTCTAGAGGTGTGATCAAAAACGGAGAGTTTGAATAGTTACCATGGGCTACAGGCACAACTTAAGTAATTTTCCATTTCTAATTGTAGCCGGGAACTCAAGTTGAAAAAATCTTGTAGGTGTTATAATTCCTCTGGAGGATCTGGTATAAAAGTGCTTACTATGGACTTTAACACTGTTCATTATAAACTTTTCTAACTATCCACTATAGCTGTGTAATTCTATTTGGGAATAGGATTTTCTTAGTTAATGAGGTCATATTAGTGACGGGTATGTCCTAAATCTTACCACTTCTGAGTAAAAATATAGATTATAAATATAAGCAAGTGTAACATGGGAAGACAGATGCCATGTGAAGATAATTGAGGAAACAAATTTAGGCCTGGGCTACCAATAAGGAAGGAATCCATACAAGCCAAGTTCCTGATATGATTTTTCAACATCTAGAACTACAACAAAATGAATTTCTGTTCTTTAAACCTACTATTTGTGGTTTCTTGTTACAACAGAACTTGTTAATACACAATCCCTGCTGACTTATTTTTTTGGCTTCTACAGGGGTCTGATGTGGTGCTGTAGGATAAAGCCACTAGAGATTGGCAGTTCGAACTCACCAGCCACTCCTTGGAAACCCTCTATATGGACACTTTGAGTCAAAACTGACTTTATGGCACTAAACAAACAAGAACAGAAGCATCAGCCCATGGGAAATGTTTGTTAGACTTCTTTAAGTGGAATTATTCTCTTCCTCTTCTGTGTCCTTAGGGACCTTGCTATTTCGTACTTGCAATGCATTCATTACAAATTATTAACATAATTGTGTATGCTCAGACCAAAAAACTAAACCCCCTTCTGTACAATCAATTTTGCCTCAAAGCAACCCTTTGAGACAGAATAAAACTGACCCAGAGGATTTTCAAGGCTGTAAGTTTTACAGAAGCAGACTGGCACCTCTTCCTCCACTGGAGCCCTGGTGTGTTCCAAACACCAACCTTTTGGATATCAGCTGAATGCTTTAATCGTTGTACCACCAGGGTGTTGTTGTTTTTTTTAACTTTAATTATATTATTAAGCTATAAATCAGAGATCTTCATATTTTTGCAATCTTAGTACCTCGATTAGTTGATCATGATGACGTGAATAGAATTAAGCTTGGGGGAGAAAACCGCACAGAACCTTCATTTGCTGATGAGCCACAACTCAAAATGAAGAGACACAGCTGTAAACATCCATTGAAAATAGGAACATGGAATGTACGAAGTATGAATCTGGGAAAATTGGAAGTTGTCAAAAATCAAATGGAACTCATCAACATCAATATCTTAGGAATTAGTGAGCTGAAATGGACTGGTATTGGCCATTTTGAATCTGACAACCACATGGTTTACTATGCAGGGAATGACAAATTGAAAAGGAATGGTGTTGCAT
>NW_006408600.1:8559337-8562606 GCF_000296735.1 Chrysochloris asiatica
GTAGACCAAGAGGTAGCTGTTCAAAAAGAACAAGAGAACGCTGAATTGTTTAAAATAGGAAAAGTGTGCACCAGGATTGTATTCTTTCAATGTACATATTCAATCTGTACACTGAACAGTTAAGTTGAGAAGCTGGATAGATCTGAAGAAAAACATGGCATCAGGATTGGAGGAAAACTTACTAACAACCTGTGATATGCAGATGATACACTTTGCTTGCCGAAAATGAAGGGGACTTAAAGTACTGATGAAGATCAAAGACAACAACTTTTCAGTGTGGGTTGCACCGCAATATAAAGAAAAAATAATCTTCACCATTGGACCAATGAATATAATCACAATACATGGAGAAAAGGTTGAAGTTGAAAAGACTTCATTTTGCTTGGCTCAACCATTAACACTCATGGAAGCAGCAGTTAAGATATAAGACAACATATTGCACTAGGCAAATCTGCTGCACAAGACCTTTTTAAAATTTTCAAGAGTAAAGATGTTTGTTTGAAGACTAAACTCCACCTGACCCAAGCTATGGTATTTTTTTTAATAACCTCATCTGCAAATGAAAGTTGGACAATGAATAAAGAAGACCACAGAAGAATTGATACATTTGAGTTATGGTGTTGGAGGAAAATATTAAAAGTACCAGTACTGCAAAAAGAACACACTAATCTATGTTGAAAGATGACTACAGCCAGAATACTCCTTGGAAGCCAGCTTGGCCAGACTAGAAAAGAACTCTTCAAAGTGTTATAGAGGAAAGATTTTTTTCCCCAGAGAACTAATGTGCACCTGAACCAAATCATGATATTTGCAAATGCCTCATGTATATGTGAAATTTGGATAATGACTAAGGAAGACCTTAGAAGAATCAGTGCATTTGAATTATAGTGTTGGTGAAAAGTATTAAGTCCCATGTTGTATTGTTGTTACTAAGTGCCATTAATTTGGTCATGTCTGAGTGACCCTGTATAGGTTTCCGAGGAGAAGCTTTGAGTTTGAACCACCTACCTTGCAGTTCATAATGACATAGTATTTTCTTATGTTCTGCTATGAATTAGTACTGACTCAAAGGTAGTTAGCAATATCAACATGCTCAAAAAACCCTTTTTGACAAGCCATGACTTGCTCTTTAAACCAAAACTGAAACCAAACCAGTTGCCATCCATTTGATTCACACTCATGGTGACCTTATGAGCCTCAGAGTAGAGCTGTGCTTCTGAGTACTTTCAAGGCTGTGAGCTTTCAGCCCCGTATGTATCAGAGTAGAACTGCCTGCACTCCATAGAGATTTCTTTTCATACATAAATACAGTCTTAGGCCAGGTTTTCTAGAGAAGCAAAACTAATGAAACATATATATGTGTATATATATTGAGAGAGAGAGAAGTTCATTATCAAGGAAATGGGTTACAATTAGAGATTCCCAGGTTCCCAGAAGAACAGAGAGAGAGTCCCTTATTTGTGTCTACTATACTGGGAGCAGGCCACACCCCCAAGAAGCATCTGATCAACTTATTGGCTGCTCATAGCCACTCATCATAGAATTAATTATGACTGTATTAGGTCTCGTAACCATGTGAATAAGCACATCCCAACTGTTAAACCTCTGGAAATCCTCCACTAGTTAAGTTGACACAGAACCCTAACAGTCCACCCTTATCAACTTGAAAACTATAAACTATGTGCATAATCTCTAAATAAAGAAAATTGTAAAGTCATACTCCCAATTAGCATGATACAACTAAATCATGTACAACTGAAAACACACTGGCCCCATTTACATCTTATATTTCACAAATGAACAAAGCAAAAATATTCACATATGCAAATCAAAACATGTTCATTTAACTGTTCAGAGGGCACATTCTGCATGCCAGCCTCTTGCCCATGGGGCCAAGAGTCCATAGCTGCTTTGTCTTCTCATGTCATCACCTATGATGCCAGGTTTTCCAGGCAGAGATTTCAATCATGCTCCACTCATGCTCTTCCTTACTGATGGTCCTGGGATTGTCTACTCCTGAAATGCAAGATAACTACTCCTCCCTTTTAGTTTTACATCAATTACAATTACAATTTTGACTACTAGAAATTACTCAAAATTGAAATAATAAAATCTTGTCAGCATCATTTCCCACCCCTTTTCACCAAATCCATCTGGAAAAAGAGAGTCATTGGGGATTCTCCCTTGCCAACTCATTCTAAAATTAAGCTCACCAATGAAAGCTTGTACACCAGCCACTTCATGCCTTTATGTTGTTGTTGTTATGTGCCATGGAGTTGCTTCTGACTCATAGCAACCCTGTACGGGGTTTCTGAGGCTGTAAATCTTTATGGGAGCAGAAAGCCTCATCTTTCTCCCATGGAACAGCTGGTAGTTTAGAACTGCTGACCTTGAGGTTCACAGCCCGATTCATAACCACTACACTACCAGAGCTCCTTTATGCCTTTATAGCCCACCTCATTTTCAATAACCAATGTCTAAATTGCCCAAGCCTGTTGGATAAATGCTTGACTGCAAAGTTGGTTTTAGCCACAAGGTTGGCAACTCAAACTCACTAGCCACTCCTCGGAAAGCCTATATGGAGTCACTATGAATCAAAGCCAACTTGACAGCACTTAACAGCAATCAACCGAGTGCACTGAAGAACATGAACATGTTCCTTGATCTGTAGTATTTTCCCTTCCCATCATAATTTGAGCAACTACATCCATAAACTAAAGTCCAGTTCTTCAAACTGTAGCAATTGACATTATCGCTGAGTATCAAACACCTTTATCTTCATCTGCTCAGATTCTGGCCAGCTCATCCCTAGCCATCCAAACTAGGTCAAATGGGTAGTAGCTTCAAGTTTGGAAATACAAACACACTGCACTACACATCAACTGACCACTTCACTCTCAGTCCTATCCCCCACAGGCTGGGTCAGTGTCCATGGGCTCAGAAGATCATGTTGCTGTTGTTGTTAGGTGCCTTCGCGTTGCTACCTATGCATAGTGACTTATACACAGCAGAACGAAACACTGCCTGATCCTGGGACAATCTCACAACTGTTGCCACACTTGAGTCCATCGATGCTGCCACTTGGCCAATCCATCTTGCTAGGGGTCTTCCTCTTTTTCTCTGACTCGCCATGTTACCAAACATGATATCCCTCTCCAGTGACTGGTCCCTCCTGACAATATGTCCAAATGAGAGATAAAGTTTGGCCATCTTGGCCTCCAAGGAGCACCCTGGCTGCACTTCTTCCAAAATGGGTCTATTGGTTCTTT
>NW_006408600.1:8563781-8569418 GCF_000296735.1 Chrysochloris asiatica
GGGTGCCAATAGAACATATCCAAACTCAGCCCTTGTCTTCATTGCTGCATTTCCCCACGTGGTTAACAATACACTGATCACCAGTTCCCTTTAAGTGCCATTGAGTTGGTTCTGACTCATTTGTTGTTGTTGTTATGTGCCGTGGAGTCGGTTCCGATCCATAGCAGCCCTGTACAGGGTTTCTGAGGCTGTATATCTTTATGGGAGAAGAAAGCTTCATCTTTCTTCCATGGAACTGCTGGTAGTTTCAAACTGCTGACCGTGAGATTAGCAGCCAGATTCATAACCACTACACTACCAGAGCATAGACACTCATATTTTTTAACTAGACATTTTTGGTCCCAGCATTTCTATTCATCATTCTTCTAGCAAATAAAGTGGAGTTTTAAGTAATATAGTAGGGAGAGCAATGAACCAGAACCTCCCTAAACCCTGACTCTTAGGGAATCCAGAACCAAATTTAAAAACATAACCAAGCAAACAAACAAAATTAAGGATTATTGGACTCAAAATTGTTATTGTTTTGTTAAGTGCTGTTGAGTCAATTCTGGCTCATAGTAATCTTATACACAACAGAACACAACATTGCCCAGTCCTGTGCAGTTGTTGTATTTGAACCCATTGTTGCTGCCACTGTGCCAATTTATCTCCTTGAGTAGCTTTCTCTTTTTCGCTGACTCATCACTTTACCAACCATTATGATCTCTAGGACTCGTGCATTCAAAGTACAAGAGAAAGACTCACCATCCTTGCCTCTAAGAAGTATTCTGGCTGTACTTCTTCTAAGAAAGATATGATTGATCTTCTTGCAGTTTATCATACTTTCAATATGCTTTGCCAAAACCATAATACAAAATAGTATACTACAAGATTTGCATATTTTAGTAGGCAGATTATTGAGGTGTCACTTTGGGATAATGCACTAGACCTCAAGGTTGGTTTGAACCTCAAAGTTGGTGGTTCAAATTCACCAGCTATTCCTAGGAAATCCTATAAAGGTCAGAACTGACTCAACAGCACTTAACAGTGACAACAACAATTGAGATATGCAGAACAGAAATTTAAATGTTTGTGCATAATGCCTCAATAAATAAAAGCAATTCAAATATAAAAGTACTTAAATCTGAGGTGCTTTGTAAGTTCAAGGCCATTGCAAATTCCTTCACTGAGATGCTTTACCTGGTTTTCCACTGGAATAGGAGTCAGATATCCCTTGTGCCATGCACCTTTTCAGTATTACTTTCCTTCTTTATGAAAAGAATGTATTAATTTGCACCAGTGATTTTTCAAGTTCATGTCAGGACCCATTCCTTGGCAAAATAAAATAGAAAAATATACAAATGCATAGCATTTTGTATCTTTCATTGTAGTGTTTTACTTGTATGGAGTCCCTTTTTTTTTTTTTTTTTTTTGACATATTAATACATTTCTAACTCAGGAGAATGAGCAAACAGTTTTTAAAATTCTGCCTTAGGTCAGTGGCAGTTCCTGAGTGGCACAATCAGTTAAAATCTCAACTTCTAAACGAAAAATTGGTGGCTTTACCTTACCTCGAAGCACTTTGAAAGGTCTGGAGATCTGCTTCCAGGCTTTGGGAAGGTCACAGCCTTGAAAACTTTCTAGAGCACAATTTTATGCTGTAACACATAGAGTTCCCAGGAGTCAGAACTGGCTCAGGAACAACTGTTTTTTTGTTGTTGTTGTTTTACATCATTGTCAAGGTTGCTGCCAGTTCCAAAATTACCTCATTCTGTCTCCTAAAAACCTAATGCTCCTTTTTCAGACAACATTTTCCTACTGCCTTTGACTCTTAGGAATGCGTGTCTTATTAATATGGGTCTGCTCCTTTCCATCACACCAGCCTGTTCTGCTTTTGCCTATTGTTCTGCCTTCTTTCATAGATTCCAGCCCCTACCTATGGAACTTCCTCAAAACACATAGGTTCTTTGCTCTCAGTTGTCCTCCTCTGAAACACTGTTCAAAAAGAACTCTTGGTCAAAATGTGAACTCTTTCCTCTCATTTCAGCTTTAAGTCACAAACCTCCAGCATCACCTCCAGGGGTTTCAGTGTCACCGCAAGGTTGAAATTTGCATTCTTCACCAAAATGTATGTATTTTTCTTGCTTGGAAGGTTTAATTTAAAAAATTAAAATGGAGAGATAAAGGAATAGCCAGAAAAATCACCATGCAAAGTTGTAATTCCCTCTTCAGCCTATAACTGATTGGAATACCTTAAATGGTGCTAGAACTTGCCCAGTGAAGGAGGCTTCCTGCAGAGCTTTTGTATTGCATAAGACCATAGGTGGGGTCCTGATCCTTATCCAAAACATTTTCAGGTGGGAAATTTCCACTGAAAGGACAAGAGGACTAGCCTGGAATGGCTAGAAGAAACCAAAGATACTTCTTGAAAGAAAGACCAGCAGGAAAATAAAAAACAATAACAGCAGCCTGATTGATTACTACAAGAACAAGCAAGTCATTTGCCCTGGAGCCATCAAGGCAAGTAGTCAGGTCCCCTCAGAGCAAACTCCCTTCCAAGACTAAGCTTCAAGGGTAATACACGAACAGGCATGTGGTCTGGCCAGTGACCATGTTGGTCTACCAATAAGGTGGAGTGGAGGAGAAACAAAAGTTGTGAGCTAAATCTGACCATGTTCAATAGCCTCCTGTCAACCTGGGTTGAGACATGGTTGACCAGCAGTATGGCAAGATCTAGAGACTCCTGGGCCCAGGGACAGGGACGTGGCCACGGAAGACTAGAGCAGAGAATGAAGGGTCCGGCTGATATGAAATGAGGGGAGATGCTTGAGAACATCCATATTTGCAGATAGTACCCATTGACCTGGCTTCAATAGCTGGATGACCAGAACTAGACAAGAGGAAGAAAGAAGAGGAAGCAATAGTAATCTGCTACGATCTGATAAACTTGACCTATGCTTATGGATGTAGTAGCTCAAAAGAGGGAACGGATCTTTACAACGAGGCTTATTCCCACCTCCTCAGTACACACGGGTGACAGGGATGGGCAACTTAGATATTGGCTACCCAAAATGGGGGTGCTACAAAGATGAGAAATGACTGGTTTACAAGCTTTCAAGAGGGAGCCTAGTTCAGAGGGTATGAGGGAAGGTAGAATCTTCACTGAGTGATTTCCAACTTGTCTGGACAGGGCTGGTGAAAGGAGATTGGGATAAGACTCTTGTGGTTTAATAATGAATAATTACTATCAGGACTGATTGCTAGTGTTGCAAATGTAAAGGTAGAATTTTTGTAACAAAAGAAGGGGAGTGGCTGATCTTGTAGTCCAGGAGCAGAGGACCCTGGGACCATCAAAGGAGAAGAGCAGAGTGCAGGATCCTATCCAGAGAAGCAGTGATGCCAGAGATGGAGGTAGAGATGATGATGTGGAGAGATGGAGCCGCTGGGGACTCTGGACTCTGGGAGGGAGAGGGGCTGTGTGTTGATGGCCAGAGGGCAGGCTTGCAGGGTGTACCCTTTGGCTGTTTGATGATACATGCAGCGAATTGTAATCATTGCAATTAAATGAAATAAGATAAGATGAATGTAAAACTAATGTTCTCCCATATGAACTATCACATAATTCACAATAAAAACTTAAAAACAAAATTAAAGTGGGAAGTGGTTTTAAAATTTTTTTTTGGTACTGACAAGGGTCATTTCAGTGGCTCTTTTAGTTTTGAAAACTTAAAACAAGTAGACACTTGGTGGAAGATTTCAAGTGATCTTTTTTATTTGTTTGTTGTTTTGGTGCCTGAGAGCTTAGCACAATGATAATCAAAATGTAGTCCCTGGTATAGCAGCATCAGTGTTACCTGGGAACTTGTAAGTATTACAGATTCTCAGACATTGCTCCAGACCTATGGAGGTAAGCAGGCGATCTGTCTTTACTAAAACCCTCTACTGTTTCATACCTTGTAAACAAAACTGGTTGCTGCATCCATTTGAATAAGAAGCTTAGTGAGAGCCTTGTGGAAGAATAATTCTGAAATAACTCACTTCTTCCCGATTTTTCTAAGATTCAAATTTAGGGGAGTGTCACCATTGTAGAGAATATATGAAGCTCTCAAATGAAAATTACCTAGCAAAAAGAAAAAAGAAGAAGAAAAAAAAAGGTTAAAAATTCGGACTGGTGATTAGTGCTCAGCACATGTTTGTCTTTTTGTATTTGTGTATGTGATTTTTTTTAAAATAACAGCTTTAAGGATGAAATTGTACTTTTTATAAGTATACAATACTATGGTTTTTAGTATACTTACAGAATTGAGCAACTCTTAGCACTGTCTAAGGAGTCCTGGTATGGTGCTGTGGGTTAATGTGCTGGACTGCAAAGTTGCTTTGAACTGCAAGATTATTGGTTCATACTCATCAGCGGCTCCTCAAAAACCCTATACAGCTTCATTTTGCTCTGGAACTGACTTGAAGACACTCAACAACAGCAAGGTATATAAGGGTTCATAGGATGTGTCTCCTAAACATGTGGTAATAGGTGACTGATGCTGAAATTTCATAGAAGTTAGAGTTCTTAATCAATTAGGGCTTTAGAAAACAATGACTCCATGTGTGCATAAACTCAGTGCACTTTGAAGATAAAATGGAGGAAGGGGTGCTGCAACAAAGAAAATCAGTGTGTTACAGAAAATTGTTCAGGATGAATATTCAACAGAAATTCCACATGGCAACAAAAAGAACATGTTAATAAATTGAATGTACCTGTTGAAAGGATATATATCCAACTTTTATATGTCATCTTAGCATAAACCAAATCCATTGCTGTTGAACTGATTCCAACCCGTGGTGACCACATATGTCATATAGTAGAACTATTTATTTTACAGGGTTTTCTTGACTGTAGTCTTTACTGAAGCCTTTAACAAGGCTCCATGGGAGATAAGAAGTGGCTATCTCTTCTCAAGATCACAGACTAGGAAACCCTGTGTGGCAGTTCTGCTCTCTTCTATAGGATTGCTATAAATTGAAATGACACAATGACACACAACCACATATGTCCGTTAGATGAAGAATCTCTACAAGCTAACTAGGTCTTGTTGTGATTCCTCTAGATTTCAGTGAATAATAATATTTATAAAGTTTCAAATAAAAAAAGATACCTGCTCATTTTAAAAGGATTTCATTAAATAAAATGAATACATGCAATATCCTATAGTTGATATTTTCTACATTTGTCTAACAAATAGGATGGCTACATATTCTAAGAGTCACTTTATTAAGATTTTTATTTCAGTTCAATTTAATTTAACCATTCCTTATAAAATTGCCTGTCCAGTAGATAGTAGACTCTTACTTTAATATTGTGTGACAGTGAATTTACTTAATATGTCTCTACTACCCTTCGCTTGGAGTCCTGGTGTGACATTACATAAGCACTGAACTACAAGGTCAATTTGAACCACAAAGTCAATGCTTCAAATTCACCAGCTGCTCCTTGGAATCATATACAGAGTTGTGATGAATCCAAAATGACTTGGCGACACTTAATAACAACTCACCACTTGTCTGTTAGTTTGTTGTATTATGGTGGCTTCCATGTTGCTGTGATGCTGGAAGCTATTGTTGTTGTTAAGTACTGTGGAGTCGGTTCTGACTCATAGTGACCCT
>NW_006408600.1:8570177-8575228 GCF_000296735.1 Chrysochloris asiatica
TATTAGGAGCCCTGATGTGGTGTTGCAGGTTAATGCACTGAACTGCAAGGTCAATTTGAACAGCAAGGCCAGCACTTCAAGCTCAACAGCTGCTCCTAGGAAACCCTATAAGCATTGCTATGAGTCAGAACTGACTGGAAAGTAGTTAACAACAACAGTAATACCATCATTATTCAGTTTATGCACCAACCACTAAAGCAAATGATGATGAAATTGAAGAATTCTACTACATCTTCCAGAGTCCTGGTGTGACTTTGCAAGACAAGCACTGCAACTGCTAAACAAAATGTTGGGGTTCAAACCCACCAGTTGCTCTTTGGAAACCCTATATAGGATCAGTATAAGTCAGAACTGACCCAACAACACTTAACAAAAATGAAAACAATTTCTTCAGTCAAAAATTGATAAAACATGCAATCAGGTTGTACTGATAACTACTGGAGATTGGAATGTGAAGGTTGGAAACAAAGAAGAAGGATCACTAGTTGGAAAATATGGCCTTGGTGATAGAAATGCTGTGGGAGATCATGCGATAGAATTTTGCAAAACTAATGACTTATTCATTGCAAATACCTTTTTAAAACACTGCAAATGGTGACTATGGGTACACATTGGACTGTGAACCAGCAGTTCAAACACACCAGCTGTTCCTTGGAAACTCTATAATGGTCACTATCAGTGGGAAACAACTAGATGAAATTTAATAACAACACACACATGGATCTCACCAAATGGCATCAAATTGATAGCATCTGTGGGAAGAGATGGTAGAAAAGCTCAATATAATCAGCTAAAACAAGGCTTGGGCAGATTGTGGAACAGGCCATTAATTGCTTATATGTAAGCACAAGAAAATGAAAACAAGTCCATGAGACATAAAATTTGACCTTAACCATATCCTGCCTGAATTTAGAGAACATCTCAAGAATAGATTTGTTGCATTAGACACTAATGACCGAAGACCAGAAGAGTTGTGAAAAGACCTCAAGAACATCATACAGAAACAAATTAAAAGGGCATAAACAAGACAGGAAAGAAAGAAAAGACCAAAATGGATTTAAAAGATATGCTGAAATTTGCTCTCCAACATAGAGATGCTAAAGCAAATGGAAGACATGAGGAAATCAAAGACCTGAACAGAAAATTTCAAAGGGCAGCTAGAGAAGACAAAGTTAAATATTATAATGAAATGTGCAAAGTCCTGGAATTAGAAAACCAAAAGAGAGAACACACTCAGTATTTCTCAAGATGAAAGAACTGCAAAAATAATTCAAGCTTCAACTTGCAATATTGTAAGATTCTCTGGGCAAAATACTGAATGAGGCAGAAAGTATCAAAAGAAGATGGAAGGAATACACAGAGTCTCTGTAACAAAAAGAAATGGTTGATGTTCAACCATTTCAAGACGTAGCATATGATTAAGAACCAACAGTATTGAAGAAAGAAGTTCAAGTTGCACAGAAGTCATTGGCAAAAAACAAGACTCCAAGAACTGACAGACTACAGATTGAAATATTTCAACAAACTGATGAAGTACTCATCTGTGCCAAGAAATTTGGAAAACAATTAACTGGCCAACCAATTGGAAGAGATCCACCGTTGTGCCCATTTTAAAGAATGATGACCCAATGGAATGTGGTCATCATCCAACAGTATCATTAATATCACATGCAAGTAAATTTTGCTGAAGATAATTAAACAATGACTGCAACAGAATATTAACAAAGAACTGCCAGAAATTCAAGCCAGATTCAGAAGAGGACATGGAATTTGGGATATCATTGCTGATATCAAATGGATCTTGGTTGAAAACAGAAAATATCAGAAACATGTTTATTTGCATTTTATTGACTAAGTAAAGTCTTTTGACTATGTGACTCATGACAAGCTATGGATAATATTGCACAAAATAGGAATTCTGGAACACTTAATGGTGCTTATGAGGAACCTGTACATAGACTAAGAGGTAGTTGTTAGAATAAAACAAGGTTATACTGAATGATTTAAAACCAAGAAAGGTGTGTGTCAGGGCTATATTATTTCACCATATGTATTCAATCTGTATGCTGATCAAATAATCTGAGACACTGGATTATATGAAGAAGAAAGTGACTTCAGGATTAAAACAAGACCTGAGATAAGCATATGATATAACCTTGCTTGTTGGAAGTGAAGAGGACTTAAAACACTTACTGATGAAGAGCAAATACTTCAGCATTGTTTGCACTTTGATGCAAAGAAAACAAAAATCTTCATAACTGGCTTAATAAGTAGCATCTTTATACATGGAGAAAATATTGAAATTGTCAAATACTTTATTTTGCTTGGATTGACAATCAACAGTATGCAAATAGTGGCCAAGATATCAAATGACGTTAAGAAATCAATTGCAAAGACCTCTGTTCAAGAGCAGAGATATCAATTTGAGGATTAAGGTGCACTTGACCAAACCCGTGATATTTTTTGGTATTATTTCACCATGCTTATTCAATCTGTATGCTGAGCAAGTAATTCAAGAAGCTGGATTATATGAAGAAAAACAACATCAAGACTGGAGGAAGACTCATTAACTACCTGCGATATGAAGAGATACAACCTTCCTTACTGAAAGTGAAGAAGACTTAAAATACTGATGAAGATCAAAGACCACAGCTTTCAGTATGGGTTGCATCTTAATGTAAAGAAAACATAAATCCTCACCATTGGACCAATAAACAACATCCACATAAATGAAGAAAAGATTGAATCTGTCAAAGACTTCATTTTGCTTGGATCAACGTCAATGCTCATGGAAGCAGCAGCCAAGAAATCGAATGATGTATTGCATTAGGCAAATCTGCTGCACAAGGTCTCTTTAAAGTGTTGAAGAACAAAGATGTCAGTTTAAGTACAAAGGTGTACCTGATCCCAGTCATGGTATTTTCAATCACCTCATATGCATGTGAAAGTTAGACAGTGAATAAGGAAGACTGTAGAAGAATTGATACATTTGAGTCATAGTGTTGGAGGAGAATATTAAGGGTACCATGTACTGCCACAAGAACAAAGATATCTGTGTTGAAAGAAGTACAGCCAGGGTTGCTTCTTGGAAGCCAGGATGATCAAACTTCAGCTCTCATACTTTGGACATATTACTAGGAGGAACCAGTCACTGGAGAAGGATATCATGTTTGGTAAAGTGGAGGGTTGGAGAAAAACAGGAAGACCCCCAAAAAGATAGATTGGCACAGTGGTGACAGTGATGGGCTCGGGCGTAGTAGCAATGATTGTGAGGTTGGCCCAGGATTGGGCAGTATTTTGTTCTGTTGTGCATAGTGTTGCTATGAGTCTGTACCACTTGATGGCACCTAACAATAACAACAATATATGCATGTGAAAGTTGTACAGTGAATAATGAAGACTGAAAGATTTGATGCATTGGAGTTATAGTGTTGGATAAGGATATTGACTGTACTACGGACTGCCAGAAGAACAAACAGATCTGTGTTGGAAGAAGTACAACCAGACTCTTCCTTAGAAGCCAGAATTGCCAGACATTATCTCTTATAATTTACTAGGAGGGACTGGAGAAGAACATCATGCTTGGTGAAGTGGAGGGTCAGGGAAAAAGAGGAAGTTCCCTCACAAGATGGATTGTCAAAGTGGTACCAGCAAAGGTCTCAAGTGTAACAATTGTGTGGATGGTGCAGGACCTGGCAGTGTTTCACTGTGCATCGGAATCAGCTTGACAGCACCTAATAGTAACAACAATGGTCATTGTGACTCCAACTAAATGATTGGATGTGACCATGCAAATAGGGTACACAGGATTCTAATGTTGGATTGGTTAGTTTTACCATTCTAGTAGTCGTTGGTCAGTTGACAACACCTAACAATAACAACAGCAACAACTAGGTTTGAAATGAGCAATCTCAGAAGCAAAAGCTGATGACACCATGGTCATCAAGAAAGGAGTCCTATGATCAGAATGTGAGATTCCTACTTGGAAAAGTGGTGAAAATAGAGGTGGTAGCATGAAAGCCAACATCTATGGGTTTTCTGGCCCAGGACCTAGCAAAGCTGAGTGCCTACGGGCAGCTTGGTTTATAGTCTGTGCCTTTTGGGCATTACACACAGGATAAAGGAGCTTTGTAACACGTGCCTAAGCAGGGCAGAGGTCTATGGGACACATAGTTGAGATGCTGAAGACAAGAGTGAAGCATGCCTGCAGTATAGCAGAAATGAGACTTTCCTGATTACAGAACTGTTGCCTCCTGGATTTTTCTTACCCTGAATTGTACGCTGTTTACTTCCCCAATAAAACCCATAATAATGAGTATTGTTATGAGTTCTGTTTTGTCACTGCTTATATGTGAGGCAGAAAGTGCTGTGGGAGGGAAGTTGGTGTCAGAACAGGGTACACAAGGCAGAAGGATAGAGGCATGTCTGATCTTTGCCTCATAGGAATCGACTTTAGACTGATTTTTGAGTTTCATCCTCCTTCAGACGTCAGACATGACGTCTACATCATTTTTGTAAATGTTTAATGGTTGATTAAATACTTATGTTTAGTTTTGTATTAATTTTATCATTTTGATTGAAAAATTTCTAAGGTGCTTTTGCCACCTTAGTATACGATTAATAATTGATGGTACTGTAGGAAGAAGTCCAAGCTACACTGAATACAGCCTTCTGAAATTGAAATCTTTTAACATTGGAAACATTTACTCATCTATACCAAGAAATTTGGAAGAGAAGCTTCCTGGCCTGTTGAGGACCACAAGGACTGAGATGCTGAGGACTAGTGTCATGGACAAAAGTCCAACACGATGGCCACTCTCAGGCTTGCTAGCCAGGGACCCTGAGGGCCCAAGGAAGTAACCTCCGGACGTCCCAGGTTCATTGGCTTTTATGAACTCACTGTTGGGCTAGCTCTGTATAATTTTCTTAGGTCTTATTCATTCTATGCTTTGAACTCCAGTAATTGTAACTTCTGAGAAAATGGTTTCTTATGTGCCTCTCTTAATGTCTCCACTGTGTTGGCAGTTCTTAAGGTTCTGGGAACAAAATCT
>NW_006408600.1:8575668-8587011 GCF_000296735.1 Chrysochloris asiatica
GATTCGAACCTAAAAAGTACTATATAACAATTTGCTTGAATTTCTAGAAAATTAAGGATGTTAGATTATCAGGACAATTTGTTATGTATGTTTTAGAATTTGTTCCTGTAAATCATTGAGTCCTGTTTTGAACGTTTAATCACATGTCACTTCTGTACCCTGTTGTAATAATCCCCGCCTTCCTTTGTATAAATCTCCTCCCTGAAATAAAAAGGAAGAGCAGACTGAAGCCGGCATGTGTTATGGCTTGCAGGGCATGCATTATGGGCAGGCACTGCAGTTGGCAAGGTGTGCATACTGCTTGCCTAGCCATGAGGTTTATAATGCAGGATCTGTCTGATGCCAGCGTCGCATCCACTCTGGTCTCAGGCTGTCTTCTTGTCTCTCTTGTTGTGTATTTCTGTGTATTCTTTCTCTATCTCTGTCACCGCCAGATCTCCCAGCTTCGTGAACCAAAGCCCCTAGTCGAGGCCGGTTCTTGACACTGGCCAACTGATTTGAAGAGATCATTTTTTGTGCCCAATCCAAAGAGAGGTGACCCAAAGAAATGTGGAAATCGCTGAACACTATAATTAATATTACATGCAAGTAAAATTTTGCTGAAAATAATTTTAAAAGCATTGCAACAGTACATTGATAGAGAAATGCTAGAAATTCAAGCTGGATTCTAAAGAGGACATATTACTAGGGTGATCATTACTAATGTCAGATGGATCTTGGCTGAAAGTAAAGTACACAAGAAAGATGTTTACTTGTGCTTTCTTGACTACTCAAATGTTTTCGACTCTATGGATCATAACAAATTATTGATAACATCGTGAAGAATGGGAATTCCAGAATACTTTGTTGTGCTCAGGAGGAATCTGTATATAGACCAAGAGACAGTTGCTACAACAGAAGAGGGGGGTACTGAATGGTTTAAAATCAGGAAAGGCTAGCCCTACAATTGCATGCTTTCACCATACTTACTCAATCAGTATGCTGAGCAAATAATCTGCCAAGCTTGATAATATGAAGAAGAATGTGCCATTGCATATATGAAGGGAATAAAAGCAAAGAGGACTTGGAGTACTTATGAAGACCAAAATATGGATTACATATCAATGTAAAGAAAACAAACATCCTTACAACTGGACCAGTAAATAACATCATGAGAAATGGAAAAAGTTTGAATTTGTCAATGACTTCATTTCGCTTTGAGCCACAATCAATACTCATGGAAGCAACAGCCAAGAAATCAGATGATATATTATTGCATTAGACAAATCTGCAAAAGGCCTCTTTAAAGTGTTGAAGAACAAAGATGTCATTTGAGCATTCAAGTACTCTTCATCCGATTGATGGTATTTTCAATTGCCACATACGTATATGAAAATTGGATAACAAATAAGCAAGACTATAGAAGAGTCAGTGCATTTGAATTAAGATGTTGGTGAAGAATATTGAAAATACTATGGTCTTCCAGAAAAACAAACAAATCTGTGTTGGAATGCTGCAAGGATGATGATATTTTATTTCTGATACTTCAGAAATGTTATCAGAAGGGACCAGTCCCTTATGAAGGACATCATGCTTAGTAAAGTGGATGGTCAGCAAAAAAAGAGGAAGACCCCCAATGAGATGCATTAGCACAATAGCAGCAGAGAACCACTTAACAACAATACTGAGGTTGCTGCAGTACTGGTAGTATTTCATTCAGTTGGGCATAGGGTTACTATGAGTCAGAACTGCCCTGACAACACACATAAAAACAACACAGTTGTTTTTACATGTCATACTTCAAATGGATTTTTGTTTTTGAAATTCAATACATTATGTGACTGGTGGGAAAGAATTATTTTTTCCTATGTACCATAGCAGGGAGCTGAGTCATACATTGGTTACTGATTTATGAGTTTGCACAGCTCATTAGGGGCAATAACTATAACTTTGGTACCTGGTCCTGATTTCAATAATATGCCAGATGAAATGTTCAATTTTTATCATGAGCAATTAATAGGAACAGTGTTTAAATGAATACATCTTTTATTCAAGAGGAAGTTTAATGAGTTTTTTTTGTAAAAAAACAAACTGAGTTTGGTTGGAAATGATTTCAGTTTAAAGGCCCATGGGGGATTAATCACAGCAAAGCTGTTCTCTCAGGAGATACATTTCTACAGCAAATTCAAAACCTAAGTATACTAAAATGTGCTTATTTTCCAGTCTGCTTTTATTTAATCAGCTGCATGGTTTTAATTACTTCTTAGAAAATAATTTTATTCTTCACAGTTAAAATCTCAGGATAAGTTTGGTGGAGATAAAATGAGACCAGAAAGACAAATTTTTTTGTCATACATCAACACCAATCTTATTGTTTATTCTCATGTTAGCTGGACTAGTGGCACCTAATATTATTGTGATACCCCTATCTAAAATGTTAAAATGCTCTTTGTGAAATGTAGAGATAACAATTTGAAAGAAGGTGTCAGGTTTTATTGCTTGCCCTTTCAGTCTTCATCTGTAATTAATTTACCAGTGAACTCCTGAATCCTTCCTTTCTCATTTTCACTTCTCTAACACTCCCTCTGCATAACAGAGAGCTCTAGCCTACAGTTTTCCAGTTAGATTTGTCAAGGAGAAAGTACTAGTGTTGAAGAACAAAGATGTCAGCTTGAGGACTAACGTGCACCTGACCCAAGCCATGGTATTTTCAATAATCCTGGTGTTGGAGGAGAATACTAAAAGTGCCATGGGTTGCCAAAAGAACCAATAGATTTGTTTTGGAAGAAGTGCAGGCAGAGTGCTCCTTAGAGGCCAAGATGGCTAAACTTCATCTCTCATACTTTGGACATATTGTCAGGAAGGAACAGTTGCTCAAGAAGGATATCATGCTTGGTAAGATGGAGGGTCGGAGAAAAAGAGGAAGACCCCAATTAGATGGATCAGTCAGGTGGCATTATTGATGGACTCAAGTGTGCCAGTGGTAGTGAGGTTGGCCCAGGGTCGGACATTGTTTTGTTCTGCTGTGCATGGGGTCGTTATGAGTCGGTTCCAACTCGATGGCACCTGGCAACAACAACAACAAGGATACTAGGATTATTACTTTTTCTTTTTTTTAGCAAGAGTGTGGTTTTCTTTATTTGATTATACAAAATCGGGCACCCACCCTGGTAGACATGGACAGATGCAAGGCATGGCTGGTTCACAAAGAGATTTATTCCTTTGTCTTGAAAAAGTCTCTCCTCCAGTTCCCCCTTTACTGGTTACTATGGAGTTTACAATCTACCCTGAGTGTTGCCTACTAGTCCTTATTGGTAGCATTCTCATTTAAAGTTAGTTTCCCTCCTTCCCAAGAACTTCCCCTATTTCCTTAATGGGTGTATCCTTATTTCAAGTTCCTAGCCCTAGAACAGATTTATTTTCTCCCTTCCCCCATTCCTCCTGCTTACATATCCCTGGTTGTGAATCAACAACATATGTCTGGTCTACCAGTCTTGGGCACCCTTTATTCCTGAAGATGGACCATCTTGAGGATTTCGCACAAATCTTCCTCTTTTCTCTTTACACTTATTGGTGTCATCTTCATTTATTCTTCTTAAATCCTCACAAAGTGTATCATTTCTGGATGTCCCTAAGAGTAGAGATAACTATGCCTATATTAGGTTGCATCATACTTGCACTAGAATTAAACATGCATAATCAAAAATGCAATAGCCACATTTTTCTTATATTTCACAAACAATCAAAGCAGACATACTTGATGCACACGTAAGTGTTTAAAAGCCAGTCTCCAGCCCATAGGCACACAACCTCAGCTAGTCCATGGGCCTAGAGTCCATAGCTGCTCTGTCATTCTATGTCACCACCTCTGCCACCATTTTTGCTGCCATTGCTTCTTTAGGCAGGTGTCCCAAGCTCCGCTCATGCTCTTCTTTCTTGATGGTCCTGGGATTGTCTGTTCTTGAAATAAAAGATAGCTATTCCCTTCTTTTAGCTATATATCTTCCACAATTACAGTTTTGACAATCACAATTAATACTACTAACATTTACAGTTGAAGTAATAAAATATTATCAACATCATCCCAAACCCCTTTTAACCAGTCTTATCTGGAAAAGAGGAAAACTTTTCAGTGGCGATTTTCCCTTGACCCCTCATTCTAAAACTAAACACACCATGAAAATTTGTTAAGTCAGTCACTTCATGCTGACATAGCAATTGTTTTTGTTAAGTACCTTAGAGTCAGTTCTGACCCATAGTAACCATGTATAGGGTTTCTGAGGAACAGCTGGTGAACTTGAACCATTGACCTTGAAGTTAAAACAGCATTGCAGTTTGGTGCATTAACACACAGCGCCACACCGGGACTCCAACTAGCAATAGAAATGTCTATGGTGTTGTGGGGTTAATGCGCTAGACTGCAAGGCTGTTTGAACTGCAAGGTTGGTGGTTCAAGCTTACCAGCTGCTCTTCGGAAACTCTATACAGGGTTGCTGTGGGTTGGAACCAACTCAATGGCACTCAACAACAACAAACCAACTCAGTACACTGAGAAGACATGCATGTTCTGTGATCTGAAGAAACTTCCATTCTGACTGGGATTTTGAGGTACTGCATCCATAATCAAAAGTCCAGTTCATCCAATTGTAGCAGCTGACGCTTGCTCAGAGTACCAAACATTTTTCTAGACAGCTCAACAACCCTAGCTATCCAAGCTAGGTCAAATTTTTATATACATTTTAGATTCGAGAGTGTCACTGAAGCTCTTGATCCATCATCAAAGAAACCGAGGCCACTCAGAGAGGTGAGGCAGAGTTTCAGATTTTATTAAGCTGGCTGGCTCAGAGGAGCTAATTTCTTCAGATTCTGAGCCCCAAATGGAGCACAACACAGGCCTATATGGGGTCAGAGTCAGGGAGGGGCCAGGCTGCAGACCTGTTTGAGGACAGGGGGAAACCAGGGGGATTGGTCCTGTTTGGTGATCTAGCTTGTTACTAGGCAGGGGGGACTGGTCCCATTCAGTAACCTGATTAGTATTCTAGCTTGTCTTCTGGGTGGGGAAGATTGGTTCCACTCAGTAACCTTATTAACATTTTAGCTTGTCTCCTGGGCAGAGAGGGCAGTGAATGATTTTACCTTTTCCTGTTCAAAATGAGTACCAGCTACAAGTTTGGTGGGTCACACATACCTCCCTGCACTTCCAAACAGCCTTTCCTCTTTCTGACAGTTTCACTCACAAGTAAGCTCAGGTGATTATCAGCAAGCAATTATTCTCAACTTTAAATCCTAGAAGGGGGTTTTCTTTGATGGGCCAACTTTCCTTAACTTGTAGCCTCTGAAATGCAAGATGCCAAACTGTCTGCTCCCCACCCCCCCTTTTCTGTTTTCTTCTTTTAATCACAAATCACAAATCTCCTGTTCTTTCAGCAGATCTGGGTTGGTCTGCATGTCTTTTCAAATGCAAATATATCAACTGAAGTTTTGCATGGGACTCAAGATTCTACCTTAAATTTCTACAAAGCCTTAAGCAAGAAGCCTTTTTTGGTATTGTTCCACCCACAAGGATGGAATCTCCAGCCCTTTCTGGTTACCTTTTAAACCACACCTGTGGGTTGATCTGTCCTTCCTCCTGGTCAGTCAGAAGTCTCATATTTACCATCATCTGCCTCTCCTCCTTACTAATCTTAACCCCAATATTACAATTAGGTCCTGTCCCAAAAGATTCAACCCCTATCCCCAGCCCCACCACTGGAACCCGGCAGGTCATGGAGGATCTGGTGGCCCCAGTGTGGATTAGGAAAGTCATTACGTTACAGGAGTCACTCTGAAGGAGTTGCCAACACCTAGTGGGTTGTAACAAAGGAAGGACTTTTATTATGCTGGTATGGTGCATGGCTCAGTGGATTTGTATCTAGAGACTGAGCCCCATCTTCCTTGTTTGAGAGTATTTTATAGGGAATGGAGGGTGCATGCATGAGTCTGTTTGGGATTGGTTAGCGGGGGCCAACAGCTTCACGGGGCTACCTGGGATTGGTTGGTTCAAACACATGGTGGGGAAGGATATATGAGCATACAAGCGAGCAGTTACAGAAGTGAAAGCGGGTGAACATTAGCTCAGGGCTCTGTTCCCTCCTGGAAGTGGATCAGAAAAAGGAGATTAGCCAGAGTAATCAAATGAGGCTGAGGTGGTCTGCTGCTTATTTCCTGGAATGTGAACCTTGCTCCAGGAAATGAGCTATGAGCCTGGGGAACATGGGAGGCTAGCGCCTGTTCAGCAAGCTTGCCTGCCTCAATTTCAACCACTTTGGCTCCTACCTTCAGATTTATTTACCAAGGGTTCATGGTGGGGCTCAGTGTAAGGAACCCCTGACCCCCTAGTTCTCATCAAAAGTCCTTAGGGGAATCACCATTTCATAATCACTGTCCCACTTCCTTCTAGAAGGGAACTCTTGTTTGAGCCTTTTATTAATGATTTTATTTACAGTAGATGCCATGATTCTGGCTTTTTGCTTTTGCTCCTCCTCCTCTCTACAAAAACGTTCTGAGCTTCTAATAACAGTTCATCAATGGGTTTGTCACTCTAGTCCACGCATCCCTACTAACCAGACTAAAGCCTGATTCCCTGTGCATACCTGGAGATTTTTCATGCACCCCAACTTTTATTTATCTTTTCCCCAGGTTCAGGGTCCATTGGAGTCTTTTATTCTATTTTCTTCCATAGGACTAGAATTCCAGTACCCCTGCTCTATTGTTTTTGGTGTCTGAGTTCCCCTGTATACTCAACCTCCCTGTCCTGGAAATTTTGTGTAAATACACATGGGCGATTTCACTTTGTCCATCTTCAGCTCGATAGGGACTCTGTACTCACTTCCTATTTAAGATGTGCCTCAGTCACCCACATGACCCCTGAAAATGCCCAACCACCAAACGGGTACTAAACAGTCCAATTTACCAACCCTGGCTAGTGCATGAGATTGCTTGGTTGCCATAGTTATTCTGTTCTCAGTCCTGCACGTCTCTCTCATTAATTCTCTCTTTTAACAGTTTCAGGTCTTTTTCTGGCTCTGGATGGGATGGTTCATCCCTGTGGAGTAGCTCATGGAAACCAACATGGGACATGTCTCCTTTTCTATTATGGCTGCCACTCTAAGTGAGCAGAAAATCCTGGATGAGCCCCCAAATTTTTGAGAAACGTTGGTGATACTGACAAATGCTCAAGAAATAAATCTGTATTCATTTTAGCTAGACTGAGGTTTCCTTTATTCAATTTTGCAAAATCGGGCACCCAACCCAATAGACATGGGCAGTCACCACTAGGATATTTCTTGTTCAATACCTTGCTATGGAGGCCCTGGGTGGTGCATATGGTTAATGTGCTTGGCTGCTAACAGAAAGGTTGGAAGTTCAAGTTCATGTGAAACTGCTTCACAAGAAAGACCTGGTTTTCTAATTCTGAAAAGTCAACCACTGAAACCTCCACTTAATACAGTCTTGTGCTGACACACATGGAATCACCATGAGTCGAAATCAAATCAGTGACAATTGGTTTGAATATTGCATTTTAATTTCCTCAACAGCATAAATATTTAGAAGCTATTTCTTAACATGATTTATTCCCTCCAATGACTGATTGTATATATATATAAGTCTAGTATTGTTTTTACTGTTTTCACAGGTCATTTGGAAGTTTGGAATATACAGGAATTGACAATAATTTGAATAGCAGATCATCTTAAATAGATTAACTTTGCTATAGGAAAGTTAAGCATGAGTCCAGTACTAAATATAGATAACATAAATTTCAGAAAAGAAAATTGAAAGACATTTACTTTATATATTTCTACAGCACTTTAATAATTATAAAATCACATCATCCTGGTGTACTGCTGTGGGTTAATGTATCAGACTTCAAAATCATTTGAACTGCTAGGTCGGTGGTTCAAACTCACCAGCAGCTCCTTGGAAACACTATACAAGGTCACTATGGGTAGGAATCAACTGACGACACTTAACAACAACAACAACGTCATCCACAAGTGAAATTATTCATCTACATTGATCGCTTTGCACTGGAGGTACCTAAGGGCAGGCATTGAACTGGTCTACTTTGTATTTCTAATATCTAATGTATATCCTGGCATGTAAAGCAAACACAAGGTCAGCAGATTCAAGCTCACCAGCTGCTTTTTGGAAACCCTGTACCGGGTTGCTGTGGCTGGGAAACGAAAGTCAAGAAAGGCTGGTTGAATGATTGAGTTGAATGAATGAGATATAGGAAGAACAGTGTACTTACCTTAATACATAGAGCAAAACCAAAATACAAATTTATGCTCTAGTCTCACAATTCTGGTTGCTGCAAGAGTATCAGAAAATTCTCACCTCCTTCTCACTCTCAGCAGTGGAATCTCTGCAGTGGTGTGGGAGGTGTAGACCATACTAGGTGACACTGTCAGAGGGACGACACCAAAATGACTATGAAAATTTTATATAGTGTTTTGGCAGAACTTTTATCATATTCTATAAAAAAAATCCCTTTAGTTATAAGACAAAAGCATTTTTTATAAGCTCAGCTTACTGTATCAATGTATATACAAGGCTAAAACTCTATGCTAATTTACTTTTTGAAATTTCTAATGTACTCTATTCAGAGTTTTGATTATTACACAATTACAATGATATTTCATATCACATGGTTTTGCTACTAAAAGTACACACTGTTGGTTTTGTTGCTGTGGTGTTTTTATAGTCACTGATTTTGTCATATTTTCTGGTTAGATATTTATAAATCTATATCTATGTTGTTGTTGTTAGGTGCCATCGAGTTGGTATCGACCCATAGCAACCTTATGCACAGCAGAATGAAATATTGCCCAATCCTGAGCCAACCTCATTACCTTTGCAATGCTTGAGTCCATCGATGCTGCCAATTGGCCAAGCCATATCATTGAGGGTCTTCCTCTTTTTTTCTGACCCTCTACCTTACCAAACATGATATCCTTTTCCAGTGACTGGTCCCTCCTGACAATATGTCCAAGGTATGAGAGACGAAGTTTGGCCATCTTGGTCTCCAAGGAGCACTCCTGCTGCACTTGTTCCAAAACGGATCTATTGGTTCTTTTGGCAACCCACGGCACTTTCAATACTCCTCTCCAACATTATAACTCAAAGGCATCAATTCTTCTGTGGTCTTCTTTATTCATTGTCCGGGTTTCACATGCATATGAGGTTATTAAAAATAGCATGGCTTGGGTCAGGCATACCTCAGTCCTCAAGTTGACATCTTAGCTCTTCAAAACTTTAAAAAGGTCTTGTGTAGCAGATTTGCCTAATGCAATATGTCGTTTGATTTCTTGACTGCCGCTTCCATGAGTGTTGATAGTTGATCCAAGAAGAATGAAGTCCTTGACAACTTCAATCTCTTCTCCATTGATAAGAATGTTATTTTATTGGTGCAGTGGTGAGAATTTTTGTTTTCTTGACACTGAGATGTAATCCATACGGAAGGCTGTGTCTTTGATGATCATCAGTAATGTTTTAAGTCCTCTTCACTTTCAGCAAACAAGGTTGTATCTTATGCATATCTCAGGATGTTAATGAGTCTTCCTCCGATCCTGATGCCACATTTTTCTTCATAGAACCCAGCTTCTCATATTATTTGCTCAGCATGCAGGTTGAATAAGAATGGTGAAAGAATACAACTTTGTGGCACATCTTTCTTAATTTTAAAACATTCAGTGTTCCCATGTCTGCTCGAACAACTGCCTCTTGGTCCATGTACAGATCCTTCATGAGCACAATTAAGTGTCCTGGAATACTCATACTTCACAATGTTTCCATAGCTTGTCAGGATCCACACAATTGAAAGCCTTTGCATAATCTATAAAGCATAGGTAAACATCTTTCTGATATTCTTTGCTTTCAGCCTAGATCCATCGGACATCAGCAATGCTATCCCTCATTCCATGCCTCTTCTGAATCCAGTTTGAACCTCTAGAAGTTCTGTCAATGTATGATTGTAGCATTTTCTGTATTACCTTTAGCAAAGCTGTACTCACATGGGGTATCAAAGAAATTGTCCGATGATTTCCACATTCCATTGGGTCACCTCTCTTTGGAATAGGAACAAATATGGATCTCTTCCAATCAGTCAGCCAGATAGTTGTCTTCCAAATTTCTTGGCATAGATGAGTGAATGTCTCCTGTGCCGCCTCACTTTCTTGAAAGATTTCAAATTTGATTCCATCAACTCCGGGAACCTTGTTCTTTGCCAATTCCTTCAATGCACCTTGGACTCACTCCTTCAGTATCATTGGCTCTTGATCATATGGCACCTCTTGAAATGGTTGAACATTAACCATTTCCTTTTGGTACAGTGACTTTGTATATTCTTTACATCTTCTCTTGATGCTTTCTGCATCATTCAATAATTTTCCAATGATGGAAAAGAATTATTCAATAACAAATGTTGAGGCTTGAATTTTTTTCTTCAGTTTCCCCAGCTTGAGAAATGCTGAGCATGTTCTTCATATATATATAAACAAATGAAGTAGCATTTAATGGAAAAAAAAGAGAAAACAAAGGATTGTAGTTAGTTACTAGTACTGTTATAAATAATAACATAATTTCAAGTAGAAAGAGTTTACAAAATAATATTGTAGTTTTATTCATATGAGGGAAGATTAAGCAATTCAAACTACATATCACAAACTATTCTATGATTATATTTTATAATAAATTCACATAACAATTATTAATTATAACTTTCATAACTAGTGAAATTGACAGTTTAAAAGTACTATGTTATTGATGTATATTTTGAAATATGAATTAAATCTTAAATTCAGTTTTTAAATTTTAGCATTTAAAATTTGTTACTTAAAAACATAGCTGTCTTGCAAATATTATCAAATTTAGTAATTTTTTTTCAGGGCTAATGTTTGAATTATGGAATAAAAAATAGTGACATTTAAATTCACACTTTATAGAATTAACACATCCAATAGATTTAAATTTTATATGTTCTTATTTTTTTTCAATTTTTTACTAATTTTCCCTTTTTTAAAACTGTGCAAAGATATTCTATCCTGCTTTATGGAGTGCATAAACTACTGAGGACAATTCTATGCCAACAAAGGAAAACAAAATCATGAGATGAGTATATATATGAACCTCACCAGATGGAATACACAGAAATCAAATTGACTACACGTGTGGAAAGGGATGATGGAAAAGCTCCATATCATCAGTGAAAACAAAGCCAGGGGAAGATTGTGGAACAGACCATCAATTGCTCATATGCAAATTCAAACTGAAGCTGAAGAAAATGAAAACAAGTCCATGAGAGCCAAAATATGATCTTGAATA
>NW_006408600.1:8605314-8614466 GCF_000296735.1 Chrysochloris asiatica
TAGACTACTTTTGAATGTGTAGGCACTGAAAGCCTTATGTATAGCAGCAGTAGAGCACTGTCAGACAGTGGCAGAATATTGAATATTTAAACATGAAGGATAGCACCAGAATGTTGTAAGATACACTGTTGGAAGATGAACTCCTCAGGTTGGAAGGCACTCAAAAACTGGAAAAGAACTACCTCCTCGAAGCAGAGTTGACCATGATGACATGAATGGAGTAATGCTTTTGGGACATGCTGACTGTGGAACAGACCATCAATCGCTCTCCTTCAAGTTCAGACTGAAGTTGAGCAAAATTACACTAGTCCTTAGCACCAAAATAAGACCTATAATACATCCTTCCTGAATTTAGAGATCATCACAATAACATCTGATGCATTACACACTAATGACTAAAGAGTAAAAGAGTTGTGGGATGACATGAAGAACATCATACAGGAAGAAAGCAAAAGATCTTTAAGAAGACAAGAAAAATAGAAAAGACCAAAGTGGATGTCAAGAGAGACTCTGAAACTTGCTCTCTAGTGTAGCTATCTAAAGCAAATGGAAGACATGAGGTCATAAAAACTGAACAAAAAATTTCAAAGTGCAGCTCACGAAGACAAAGTCAAGTATTATAATGAAATGTGCAATGATCTGGATTTATAAATCCAAAAGGGAAGAATATGCTTGACATTTCTCAGGCTGAAGAACTGAAAAAATTTGAAATATTGAAGGATTCTCTGAATAAAATATTGAATGATGCAGAAAGCATCAAAAGAAGATGGAAGAAATATACAGAGTCACTGTACCAACAAGAACTGGTTGATTTGATGTTCAGCCATTTCAAGAGGTAACATATGATCAAGAACCAATGATACTGAAGAAAGAAGTCCAAGGTTCACTGAAAGCACTGAAAAGAACAAGACTCTAGTATTAATGGAATATAAATGTAAAACTTTCAACAAACTGATGCAGCACTGGAGGCACGCACTCAACTATGTTAAGAAATTTGGAAGACAGCTACCTGACCACTTGATTGGAAGAGATCCATATTTGTGCCTATTCCAAATATAGGTGACTCAATGGAATGTGGAAATCATTACAAATATTATTAATATCACATACAAGTGGAATTTTACCAAGGATAATTTTTAAAAATGGCTGCAGCAGTACACAGAAAGGAAACTGCCAGAGATTCAAGCTGATTTCCGAGGTGGGTGTGGGATGAGAACTATATTGCTGATGTCAGATGAATCTTTGCTGAAAGCAGAGGCTACCAGCAAAATTGTGCTTTGTTGACTATGTATCATGAAAGTCATAGACAACATTGGGAAGAATGGGTATTCCAGAACACTTAATTGTGCTTCTGAAGAACTTGTACTTAGAACAAGAGGTAGTTGTTCAAATAGAATACGGGAACAGTGACTGGTTTAAATCAGGAAAGGTGTGTTCCAGGATGTATTCTTTCACTATATTTACTCAATTTGTATGATGAGCAAATAATCTGAGAAAATGGAATGTATGTATCAGGATTGGAGGAAGACTCATTAACAGCCTGCAATATGCAGTTAATGCAACCTTGCTTGCTGAAAGTGAAGAGGACTTAAAATACTTACTAATGATGATCAAGACCACAGCCTTTTGTATAAGGTGCACCTCAATGTAAAGAAAACAAAAATCTTCACCATTGGACCAATAAATAACATCATTATAAATGGAGAATCATTTGAAATGGTCAAAGATTTAATTTTGCTGTATTCACTATCAACTCTCATGAAAGCAGCAGTCAAGAATTCAAGTGGTATATTGCATTAGGCAAATCTGCTGCATAAGACCTCTTAAAGTGTTAAAGAGTAAGGATATCAATTTGAGGACTAAGGCACACCTGACAAGCCATGATATTTTCAATAGCCTTATTTTGTTTTAAGTGCTGTTGAGTCAGTTCCGACTCAGTATGCATGTGAAATTTGAATGATGAGTAAGGTAGACTGTAGAGGAGCTGATTGATGCATTTTAGCTATTGTGTTGGAGAAGATTATTAAAAGTGCCATGGACTGTCAGAAGAACAAACAAATCTGTGTTAGAAGAAATATATCCAGAATGCTTCCTAGAAGCTAAGGTGGTGAGACTTCATCTCTTATTCTTTGGATATATTATCAGGTGTCCCTGGAGAAGGACACCATGTTTGTAAAGTAGAAAGTCAACAAAAAATGCAGAAGATCCCTCCGCCCCCATCCACCCCCCCCCGGTAAAAAAAAAAAAAGAAGGATTGGCACAGTGGCAGCATTTATGGACTCAACTGTAAAAACAATTAGGATGATGTAGGACCTGGTAGTGTTTTGTTCAGTTGTGCATGTGGTCCCTGTGGATACAAGTGAAATGAAATTCTTCACAACTTCAATATTTTCTCCATTTATTATGAAGGTTTTATTTATGCTAGTGTGAAGATTTTTGTTTTCTTTACATTGATTATTATCCATAGTGAAGGATGTAGTCTATGATCTCCATCAATAAGTGCTTTAAGTCATCTTCACTTTAAGCAAGCAAGGTAGTGTCATATGCAATTTATAAGTTGCTAATGAGTCTTCTTCAATTCTGATGCTGCATTTTACTTCATGTAGTCCAGCTATCAAACTATTTTTTCATCATACAGATTGAATAAGTATGGTGAAAGGACACATTCCTGACATTTGCTTTTCTTTATTTTTAACCTCATAGTCTATCCTTGTCCTTTTTTTTGTAACTTCCTCTTGGTGTATGCACAATTACGTTTCCTAGAATTCCCATAATTGGCTAAAAAATATTTCTGACATTGTCTGATTTGAGCCGAGATCCAGTTTACATCGGGAATGCTATTCTCCATTTCAGGTCTTCTTCTAAATCTAGTTTGACTTTCTAGCAGTTCCCTGTCACTGTATTGCTGCAACTTATTTTGAATTATTTTTAGCAAAACTTGACTTGTATATAATATTAATGATATTTTTCTAAAATGTTTGTATTCTGTTAGATTACCTTTTTCAGAATAGATACAGATATGGATGTCTTGTAATCAGTTGGTCAGTTACCTATTTTCCAAACTGGTAAGATGGAAGGTCTGAGAAAAGGAGGAAGGCCCTCAACGAGATGGATTGGCCAGGTGACAGCATCGATGGACTCAAGTGTGGCAACATTAGTGAGGTTGGCCCGGGATCGAATATTGTTTTGTTCTGCTGTGCATAGGGTCACTATGAGTCGGTGCCAACTCGATGGCACCTAAAAACAACAACAAGGCATTAATAGGCTGAAATAGACTGATATTGGCCATTTTGAATCTCACAATTTTATGGTTTACAATTCCGGGAAAGGTATTTCAATAATCTCATATGCATGTGAAAGTTGAGCAGTGAATAAGGAAGATGGTAGAATTGATGCATTTGAGTTATGGTGTTGGAGGAAAATATTAAAAGTACAGTGGATTGCCAAAAGAACAAACAGATCTATGTTAGAAGATATACAGTCAAGAGTGCTGTTCATAAGCCAGGATGGGTAGACTTCGTCTCTCATACATAAAGCATGTTGTCAGGAAGGACCAGTCATTGGAGAAGGATATCATGTTTGGTGAAATGGAGGATTGGAGAAAAAGAGGAAAAAACCCCAACGAGATATATTGACATGGTGGTGGCAGCAATTGGCTCAGACATAGCAACGATTGTATGGTTGGTCCTGAACTGGGCAGTGTTTCATTCTGTTGTACATAGGGTTTCTATGAGTCAGTACCAACTCAAAGGCACCTAACAACATAACAGCATGCCGGGAATGACAAATTGTAGAAGAAATGGGTGATATTCATCATAAAAATAACATATCATGATCTGTCTTGAAGTTCCAACCTGTCTTTGATAGGTTAATATACATAAGCCTGCAAGGAAGAGCAGTTATTGCAACTATTTTTCAAATTTATGCAACAGCTACTAAAACCAGTGATGATGAAATTAAAGAATTCTACCAAATACTTTGAAAATGATCAAACATGCAATCAAGGTGTAATGTTAATTACTGGCACTTGGAATGCAAATTGAAAACAAAGAGAAATGATCAGTCTTTGGAAAATATGGCCTGGGTGATAGAAATGATGCTGGAGCTCACATGATAGAATTTTGCAAGACCAATGGTAGCAAATTTTTTCTCATACTTCGGACTTATTGCAAATACATTAGTTAGAAAATATGGCCTTTGTAATAGAAATGATGCTGGAGATTGCATGATAGAATTTTGCAAGACCAATGACTTCTTCATGACAAATACATTTTAAAAATTACAGAATAGATGCCTTTACAAATGGACCTCACCAGATGGAATACACAGAAATAAAATTGAATAGAGCTGTGAAAAAGACAGTGGAAAGAGTTCATAAAATAAGACTAGGGGCAGACTGTAGAATAGAACATTAGTTGCTCATATGCAAGTTCAGACTGAATCTGAAGAAAATAAAACAGGTCAATGATAGTCAAAATATTACTGTGAACATATCCCACATGAATTTAGAGATTATCTGAAGAACAGATTTGTTGCATTAAACAGTAAAACTGAAGGTCAAAATAGTTGTGATATCAAAGATACCAAAGACATCTTATAGGAATAAAGCAAATAAAGTAAAAGGTCACAAAGACAAGAAAAAAGGAAAAGACCAAAATGGATGTCAGAAGAGACTATGCAAATTGCTCTCTAGCATAGAGATGCTAAAACAAATGAAAGATATGAGGAAGTAAAATAGTTGAATTGAAAATTTCAAAAGGCAGCTTGAGAAGCCAGTCAGATAATATAATAAAATGTGCAAGACCTCAAGTTAGAAAACCAAAAGGAAAGAATATGCTCATCATTTCTCAAGAAGAAAAAAAGTGAAAAAAAAATATGAAGGATTCTTTGGGCAAAATATTGCATGATTCAGAATGTATCAAAAGAAGGTGGAAGGAATACATAGATTTTCTGTATTGAAAAGAAATGGTCAAACATTTCAAGAGGTAGCATATGGTCAAGAACCAATGATCCTGAAGGAAGACATCCAAGGTGTATTGAAGGCATTGACAAAGAACAATGCTCCGATAATTGATGGAAATATAAATTGAAATCTGTCAACTAACTGATGTTGCACTGGAGGCACTCACTCTTCTATGCCAAGAAATTTGGAAGGTAACTACCTGGCCAACTGACTGAAAGAGATCCATATTTGTGCACATTCCAAACAGAGGTAATTCAACAGAATGAAGAAATCATTGGACAGTATCATTAATATTGTATGCAAATAAAATTTCCTTAGAGATAATTTTAAAATGGCTGCAACCATGCATTGACAAAGAACTTCCAGAGGTTCTGAAGGACTCAGAAAAGGATATGGAATGAGTTACATCATTTCTGACATCAGATGGATCTTGGCTGAAAGCATACCAGAAACATGTTTACCTGTGCTTTATTGACTATGCAAAAGTTTTTGATTGTATATTATGACAAGCTATGGACAACGTTGTGGAGAATGAGTATTCTGGAACATTAAACTGTGCTTATGAGGAATTTGTACATAGACCAATAGGCAGTTGTTGGAATAGAACAAGAAGACACTGTATGGTTTAAAATTTAGGAAAGGCATGTGTCAGGGTTGTATTCTTTCACTATATTAATTCAATCTGTAAACTGAGCAAATACTCCTAGAAGCTGGATTTTATGAAGAAAAATTAGGCATCAGGATTGAAGGAAGACTCATTAATAACCTGTGATATGCAGATCATACAGCCTTGCTTGCTGAAAGCAGAAAGGACTTAAAATATTGATGAAGATCAAAGACCACAGCCTTATGTATGGGTTGCACCTCAATGTAAAGAAAACAAAAATCCTCACCACTGGACCAATAAACAGCATCCAAATCAATGGAGAAAAAAACTTAAGTATTCAAAGACTTCATTTGCTCGGATCAACCATCAACACTCATGGAAGTAGCAGTCAAGAAATGAAACGATGTATTGGATTAGGCAAATCTGCTACAGAACACCTCTTTAAAGTGTTCTAGAGTAAAGTTGTCAGTTTGAGTATTAATGTGGGCCTGACCCAAGCCATGGTATTTTCAATAACCTCATATGAATGTTAAAATTGGACAGTGAATAAGGAAGACTGTAGAATAATGATGAATTCAAATTATGATGTTGGAGGGGAATATTAAAAGTACCATGGAGTGCCAAAAGAACAAACACGTCTGTGTTGGAAGAAGTACAACCAGAGTGTTCCATGGAAGCCAGGATGGTGAGAATTTTCTCGTACTTTGAACTTATTTTCAGGCTGAATCAAGCCCTGGAAAAGGATACCATGTTTAGTAAAATGGAGGGTTGGAGGAAAAGAGGAAGACCTCAATGAGATGGATTTGTACATTGACAGTAGCAATGCTTATGAGCTTGGTGCACACCAGGCAGTGCTTCGTTCTGTTGTACATAAGATTGCTGAGTTAGTACTGACTCGATTCCACCTAATAACAACAACAATGCATAACACATAGGATCTTTAGTATTGCATTTTATTTTTGATGACTTCCAGTTTTCCTAAATTCATATTTCATGCTTCCCATGTTCTAATTATTAATGAACATTTTCCTGGAAAGTTTACTCCATCCATGCCACTAAGGTTGACTCTGCTATGAAGAGGCAGCTCTTGAGTGCCTTCCAATCTAAGTGACTCATCTTCCAGCATTATATTAGACAGTGGTCTGCTGCTATTTATAAGGTTTCCACTGGCAATCCTTTTTTGAAATACATAGTTACATCTTTCTTCCCAATCTGTTGTAGCGTGGCAGCTTTGTTGAAACCCGTCCACCACTGGTGACCCTGTTTGTACTTGAAATAATAATGATATTACTTTAAGCATCACAGCAATTTATAAGCCACCACAGTAAGTCAAACTGACAGACATGTGGTGGGTGGATACCCTAAATAACAACTATTATCTATTTGTTTCTGTAACATAGACTACATAGGGAGCCTGGTACAGAAGACATATTAAATATGTTTTTGATAAATTCAGAGATGAATAAAATAAATATAAATAAACCAATGATTTTTTCTTAACAAAAAAGCATTTAATAGGGCTTTCATACTTAATCTTTGTTGAACTCTCACTCTCTTATTAAAGCACTTATTTCTCTAACATTTAGTCTGTTTTTTGATTCTAGCAGTTATATTTTGACCTCAGCAATTAAAGGTTTAGAATTAACTAAAGCAGGTAGACTTGATTGGATTCTAACTCACATCTGTCAATGTGTTTCAAGTAGAACTGAACTCCAGAGGATTTTAATGACTGCATTTTTTCCGAAGTAGATTGCCAGAAGACCATATACACACACACACACACACATATGCATACACATACATGAACTTTTTGAAGCCCTCTTGTATATACATAAAATTGTTTTTCTAATCACAAACAAGTAAAATTAAAGAGATCTTAATTAATCACAACCCTATTACTTGAATGAATAAATATGTCAAGTTCTCTGCTTTTTATTTCAATTCCATTTGCCAGATTTAATTGTCCTCAAGTGGATTGGACATTGTTTCGTTCTGCTGTGCATGGAGTTGCTATGAGTCGGTTCTGACTCAATGGCACCTAACAACAACAACAACAACTAGTGGTATACAAATATGAAGGTAAATAAAAAATATTGTTACAAAACCCTTCTTAAATAAAATATATCAAGTGTGAAGCTATTGCTTCTTGATACAACCTTCATCTAGTTTTATCCACTTCTGAAGGTGGTGTTTCCATCTCTCTAACCCTTCCTTGCAACACCAGATGTGTTTTCAGGAGGGAGCAGTCCCTGGAGATGGACACCATGCTTGATAAAATGGAGGGTCAGCGTAAAAGAGGGAGACCCCCAACAAGATGGATTGGTCCAATGGCAGCAGCAACGATCTCAAGCATAGTGGCAATAGTCAGGATGGTGCAGGACTGGGTTGTGTTTTGTTCTGTGGTACATAGGGTCACTTTGAGTCAGAACCGACTCAATGGGCACCTAACAGTGACAACAACCTTGACCTGAAGAATTATGCATTCTGCTATTTACACCATGTAAACATGGAAGTTTTGGCATACTGGAGGAACTCAAATTGTGTCCATTTAAAAATGTGCTTTGAGTTAAGGGAACAAGCAAGTCTGCAGGGGAAAGATCAGAGCTTTAAGGTGAGGTGAAGTTTTCCAGTGAAATTGGTACCCTTGCTACTCCTGTTATGTTGTTAGGTGCTCTTGTGTCAATTCTAACTCATAGGCACCTTATGTACAACAGATTGAAACACTACCTGGTCCTGCAAAATTCTCACATTTATCATTAAGCTTGAGCTCATTGTGCCTGCCACCGTGTCATTCTATCTCATTTGGGGTCTTCCTCTTCTACACTGACTCTCCACTTTACCTAGCATGATGTCCTTCTCCTGTGACTGGTCCCTCTTGATAGTATGTATGAAACAAGAGAGGAAGTCTCACTATCCTGGCTACCAAAGAGCATTGCAGTTGTACCTTTTCCAACATAGATTTGTTTATTCCTTTAGTAGTCCATGGTACTTAGAATATTCTTCTCCAATACTATAACTCAAATGCATCAATTCTTTTATGGTCTTCCTCATTTATTGCCCAACTTTCACATGCATATGAGGTTATTGAAAATATCATGGCTTGGGTCGGGTGTATTTTAGTCCTCAAATTTACATCTTTGCTTTTGAACACTTTAAATAGGTCTTGTGCAGCAGATTTGCCTAATGCAATGTGTCTGACTTCTTGACAGCTAGTTCCATTAGTATGGATGCTGGACCAAGCAAAATTAGGTCTTTGACAATTTAAATCTTTTATCCACTTAACATTATGTGATTTATTTGCTAGTGGTGAAGAAATATGTTTTATTTACCTTGAGGTAGAACCCATACCAAAAGCTGTGGTCTTTGATCTTCATTAGCAAATATTTTAAGTCCTATTACCTTTCAGCAAGGAAGGTTGTATGATGTGCATATTGCAGGTTACTAATGAGTCCAGCATGGGAGGGAGCACTGAATGGTTTAAAATTAAGAAAGGTGTGGGACAGGGTTGTATTCTTTTACCATATTTGTTCAACCTGTATGCTGAGCAAATAATCCGAGAAGCTGGGTTATATGGGGAAAAAC